>NC_061863.1:28016088-28246255 GCF_907164915.1 Impatiens glandulifera
TTAAGATTGGTTGTTTTGTTGAAGTGAGAGTAAAAGAGAGGTCGAATAAGATTGATGTGTGGTTTGTCGAGAGATTAAGAGGAATATGAAAAAGTGTGAGTCACAATATTAAGGTCAATGGGTGGTTTTCTAAGGGGATAAAGAGACATATGAATGGATAAAGAGACATGAAAAAGTGTGAGTCACAAGATGAGGGTCAGTTGGGGGTTAATTGTTGGGTTTTGATGATGGATAAGAGGTGTGTGATCAATTGAGATTGGTTGTTGATTTGTTTAAGTGAGAGTAAAAGAGAGATCGACTAAAATTGGTGAGTGATTTGTCAAGGGATAAAGAGGCATATGAAAAAGTGTGAGTCACAAGGTTATGATCAATGAGTCGTTTGTCGAGAGGATAAAGAGACATGTGAGAAAATATGAGTCACAAGATGAGGGTCAATTGGGGGGTTAGTTGTTAAGTTTGATTATAGATAAGAGGTGTGCCATTAATTGAGGTCGACTAAGATTGGTTGGTGGTTTGCCGAGAAAATAAAAGAGGCATATGAAAAATTATGAGTCACAAAATGAGGGTCAATTAAGGGTTAAGTGGGTGCCAAGAGATAAAATATATGTGATATTAAGTTTAAAATAAACTTAATTTTTACAAACTAAAACAAATTTTTAATTAATTTAATTTGAATAATATTAATTTTCTAAAATATTTATAAATAAATAATATTTTGTATATATTCTTATCCGTGTAAATGCACATGATTAATACTAGTTTTCATTAATAATGACTAAAAAACTAGTTTTCACCCATTAAAAAAATATGTTATTCAAATTAATTAAAAATATGATAAAATCTTATAATTATAATAGAATATTACGGTTCTATCTTAAGCCCATTAAAATTTTGTTATACAAATTTAATTTTAGAATACGATAAAATCTTATAATTATAATAAAATATTACTGTTCTCTTAGGGAGTCAATCTTAAGCAAATATTAAGACTTCAACAATTTGTGGAGTAAGTGAACTCTTAAATGACTTTTAAGATTCTCTATCAGTCATAAATTCTAACTCTAAATGAACTCTAGTAGAGAACAAAAGTGCTAGTATATCACGGACTATTTGTGAAAGGATAAGAAACCTATGAAAATCTGTTTTTTACCATCCCAAATATATGAAATCCATTTACATCTTTCTTAATATTTTAAATATTTGTCCAATTTTGATTTTCTTTCTTCACATAATATTCACCTCTTGTACTTTTATAGCGCAACATTACGATGTCTTCCATTCAAGTTGGTTGGGACAACAATTCACTTAAGTGAATTGAACTTTTTTATTTGTATCACTAAATGGATTCAATTTATCTTTATATGCATGGTACAATCCAAACCTATTTACTTGCGTGCTTATTTTAACCCTATTTTTTCTACCATATATTTCTTTTAAAACAAATATGATATAATCCATCTTTTAATGGGATGATTGATAGCGGATATAGACATCAACTTTTCGTTTTTCTTTATCTCTTCAATACTTTTTTTTTTGTCATTTCGTATATATAGATTGTTTTTACAATATGGAGTGAACCTAACTAATCTCATTAAAAAAAATATATTACAAATCATGTATGTAGAACCTGATTCTCTTATATTAAGCTCACAAAAATGTTTCAACATAAAACAAAAACGCTCGAGTCTAAGCCCAAGGACAAAATATTTAAACAAAGTCATCTCTATCAGTTTAAATATCTATCGACTGCCCTTTCAAATTTGAGCAGTGTTCGTCATCAAATAAATAGAATTCTAATGAGTTGATACATCTAAACAAAGTTATCTCTTTCATTTTAAAAAGTCTTAATGAAGATTGATGCACGTACCGTACCTCTCCTCTAATATGACTAAAAGAATTATCTAATTTCTTCAAATCATCGTTAACTATTAAGTTCACAATGTGGGAAATATATTGTATTTACAACAATTTTATTTGCAAAATGCTAGTTTTCCAATTTATAAAAGTTTGTTTCAAGTAAATCATTGTAATATCATTGAAACTAGTATGGTTGATAACTAATAAAAATATATTTTATCAGTTCGTCAACCAATCAATATTTTTCTCTCTTGTTTTCTAGTTGATTCACTAAAGTGACTTGAAATCGGACAAAATATTAATATTTTTTTGCTTAACGTCCAATCATGATCAGTGATACATAAATAATTTACTTTATAACCAAAGTTTAAATATTTGTCGTAACGAAAACCCTATGATCACTATCACTATTCTTGAAATAAGTCGTGAGTCTTAAATTTTCAATCGTATACAAATTGTAACAATATCTAAAAATTATTCATTAAATGGAATACAAAACTTAAGACAAATATGACATAATTAAATATCTAAATCATAGGAAGAATTCTATAATCATAGGAGCTCGTCATTACAATATAATCTTAATCGAATTTCTAAGAACCTATTTTTCTTGTATTTAGACCCATCTCTCTTAAAGGATTTGTTAGGAAATTAAATGTTGTTTTTGTTCTATATTTTTATACTGCAATATTGCAATATACACCTTCTTACAATGTATGCACCTAACCATCCAATTTCCACATTATTTTTAAACCTATCGAAATGTATCCACATATCTATCTTAGTTTCATTTTTGTTTACTCATCTCTATAATATTTATCGACTCTTTTATGTGTGACATCTTAGTTATTAGAATTGTAAATCTTAAATTTAATTTTTAGTATGTAAAAAAAAAAAAAAAGGACAATAATAAAATTGTAATTTTAACCTCATCATTTGAGCTCAAGACATTTGCAAATATTATATTCAACAAATCATGAACATTAATTCATCATTCATTAGCATCATTTAAGCATATGTTAGAAGGATATATCATATGAACTAATTAGTAATTAAGCATAAATATTCTTAGGTTGTCACTAACAATAATATAATTCTCTTTTTACATGTTTACCTTTTAAGGAAATTTACTGCAAATTCATGAAGTCATTTATGTTTTTACACTTTTGTCTTTTTATTGATACAAGATAATGCAACGGCACCATGACTAATGCCTATCATCATATAACTTTTGAGAGTAAACATTGATCTATGAAAAAATTATGTAATCACGATGAAGATAAAGTGAACTTCAAATATAATTTAAAATATATATATACAAAGATCAAGCTCATTATTATAAGTATCTACTAGTTACCAAATTTGATCTACTTTTGACTAATTAGTAGGTCACATAATTGAACATGCATGTTACTACGAGTTTAGTTCAGATATATTAACTAGTATCATTAAGTCATAATACGGTAAACGAGATAACTATGATTTTGTAAATCAAATCTAAATAAATTGAACTCTAAAATTTCTGAAAATTAATTATTATTCAATTAAAACTGTAAGAGCACCCCCACCCTCTACCAAACAAAAATAAATTAGTAAATACTTTGATTTGATCTATACACAATTCATTTCTTTAGAAAAATATAGATTCCACAATCTCCTAGAGTTAGGTTTACATATCATGATTGTCATATATCATAACTGAAAATTACACAAAGAATCACATAAAGTTTAGAAATCACTAGCCTAATTTAGAACAAGAGTCGGTTCTTCGTCGTAGAAGAAAAGATGAAGGTCGAAGATCACAGTAGTCATCATCTTAGTAGAAAAGAGGATGACAAAGTGAAGAATGTGGAAGAAAGGAAGTTCCTAGATAATGCAGGCTGAGCATATTGGAGAATAAAGAGAGGTGAGAATTAAATTAACGTTATTATATTTGAGCAATCATAATCCAACCGAATTAAACTCCTCAGATCCAACCCAACCCAACCCAAATTTAACACTTAGCAAATTTATTATTTAAGTTTATGTTGGAATATTGTTCAACCCAAAATATGTTAATCCCTAATACTACCTAACCACAAATAAACTAAAAATAGTATAGAAACAAACAAATACAAGAATTAATAATAATAATATTATTATTATTAGACAACAATTACAGCAAATATAACTTTCACATTTTAGTTAATTTACAACCATGTTAGCACTAAGACTTGCTCAAACAGAAATCTCTCCCAAAGGTTGTGTATGTATTGTGTATGTATGTGGACGAGGAAACAAAAGTTTTTTGTGAACATGTCCGTTCTCACTTCACCTGCAAACAGGCCTCATATGTCCTTTTGAACCACACAACAGACAAGACGCCATCCGTTTCCACTTACAACTGTTAGTCAATAATAAGTTTAGAACATTAATTCATGCATGTACAAGTTTGAAACAATAAGGGTGCGTATATAACTGAAAATTATGTGTTAAAAGGTGAAACAAATATTGAATTAACCAAATCAAACACGGAACTAATGTCGGAAAATCAGGGTTAACGCTCTTAGTTAAGTTATCCATAGTTTACCGAATTCATAAATTATCAAGTTATGAACTAGTTACCTGTACATGGTTTGTGAATATAGATAGATAGAAGAAGCTAATGAGCTCCAGGTGCATCTGTCATGCTAATATTTAGACTGTTTCTCATTGTTCTTCTTCCAACTCCTCCAGCATTCCCCTTTTGCATCATCGCAACAAATTCCTGATAATCAATTTTCCCATCCTGTTTGAACAAGCAGAAAAATCAATATATATATCCATCTTCTTTAGAGTTGGAGAAAAACAAATCCCATCAATCAGCTTACATTGTCTTGATCAACTTCTTTGATAATATCCTCCAAAAAAACATCAGTCATGTTATGCTCTATACAAGCATGTTGAAGCTCATCAACTGTAATATAACCACTCCCATCCTTGTCAAAATATCCAAATGCAGCCATCAGATGCTCCTCACGCTCCAATTTGTTCAGATGAATTGTTGCTGCTATGAATTCTCCATAGTCAATTGTTCCGCTGTTGTCTACATCAGCCTGAATGGAACCACACGTTTGTTTTAACTACAAACTAAACTTGAATTAATTAAAATTGATGGAGAAAAATTAATTATCTTACTGCATCCATTAGGTCACGGATTTCTGTGTCCTTTAAGGTTGATCCATATCTTCTTAATCCAGCCTTAAGTTCGTCAAATGTGATGGCACCACTATTATCAGTATCCATTGATATAAACATCTCTCTCAAACCAGCAATCTCTTCTTCTGACAGACGTTCAGCAATAACCTGCTCCTCCAACAAAACAAAACCCGTACGTTTGTCACAATTACATTGAAAAATAGCCAAAGTAAAAAGTGAGTTTTTTTGTATTTGGTATGGAAAATGCTATTGAATTAGATATATCTTCATTTGGTAAATTGTTTTTATCCATTTCTCATTTTTGTTTTTTTTACCACTTTACCCTTACTAAAAAGAGGGTTGGGAGTTCGGAAATAATGACAAGAGGCTTAGCACAAATCACATTTTCTGTTTTGATTTTTTTGACTTAAGATCGTTTGGAAGAATGGGACTAAAATTGGGCTAGATTTTTGGATTGTGGTTCAGAACTTTTTGGAGAATACAATTTTCAGCCAAATATAGATTTTTTGTTTTTGTTTTTTCATCGCAATGATAAATTCGCATAATGAAACAAATATCATTTAAACTTCATAATAATAGAATAGACATACACGTAAAGCCATCTTCTTTAGCTTATTCATTGCAGAGAATTGCTTGAGACGAGAAAGCACAGCAGGATCCAAGGCTCTATCAGGGGCAACTCCATTTTCACAGATCCAAGGATGACCTACATCGTTCATTCTACTATTAAGACGGGTCAAACAGTGATATAAAGAAAAAGTAAAACAGTAAAAGAACTAATAGACATACATAGAACTTGATGTGCAGTTAACCGTTGAGATGGTTTGGAGCATAGGGTCCCTCTTATTAAATCCTTTGCACTTTCAGATATGAGAGGCCACGGGTCAGACTCAAAGTCAATGTGCCCTTTCAGAACTGCGTCAAATATTCCCTGTTGTGTTTCTGAATGATGAAAAGAAGAAGTGTTGAAAAACAAACAAACAAACAAATCTAAGGTGAAAAGGTAAAATGGGTAAAAATGATACCAGCCCAGAATGGTGGTACACCACTTAGTAGTATGTAAAGTATAACTCCTGCAGTCCAGACATCTGCTTCTGGTCCATAGTGTTTCAAGAGTACCTCTGGAGCAACATAGTATGGACTTCCAACAACATCCTTAAAAACTTGACCTGCCAACATTAAAAATACTAAGTTTAGAAAAGTAATTGGTTTGAATGATGGACAAGATAGAAAGAGATGAATTTAAAGAAGGGAAAAGAGGGAAATTGACCTGGCTTAAAGAAAACGGAAAGTCCAAAATCGATGGCTTTGAGATTAAAGTCATCATCCCTGTTAACGAGAAGAAAGTTTTCAGGCTTGAGATCTCTATGCATAACTCCAAGCGAGTGGCATGCCTGGACAACCCCAGCAATAATCTTGGTCAATTGAGCCGCTCTTCTCTCGCTGTAATGTCCCCTTTGAATAATACGGTCAAACAATTCACCCCCAGCACAAAGCTCCATTACGATATGAACATACAGAGGATCCTCATAAGCGCCCTTAATGGTAACGATGTTCGTGTGACCCGCTAAGTGGTGCATGATCTGAATCTCCCTCCTCACATCGTCGACGTCGTCTTTTGAAATCAGTTTCCTCTTAGAAATAGATTTACACGCATATTCGACCCCTGTTGAAATCTCGGTGCATAAATAAGTGGTGCCGAATTGACCCTGACCTAGTTTACGACCTAGGGTGTAAATGTCACGAATGTTGGGGGTTTTGTGACCAAGAACGTAATAAGACTGGTTGTCGGTGCAACGCTTCATATCAGAAAAGGTGAAATTGGGGGAGAAGTCTCGAGAAATGAATTGCTTGGTTTGACTGGGCGAGCTGGTAGGAGAATAGTTTGAGTGGCTAGTGGTATTGTTGCGTTTGGAAACGGGTTGTTCTTCGGGCAGATTGTAGCCCTGGATATTCTTCTCTCCAAAAGATCCCCGGCATGAGTTTCCCATCAAACAACGATTGACGACCGCTTCTTATCTTCTTCTTCCTCCTAGTCAGTTATTTTCTCTCATTCATTCATTCAATCAATCATTCATCCGCCGCTGCGATTTCTCGTTCTGTGAAAATTCATGAGGATCAATCAGAGGAGGCATGTTTAATCATATAATAATAATAGATTGGTTAAGATATATTACTATTTATGATCGAGAAGCAGCAGCGGCAGCAGCATAAGCATGGTTAAGATCACGTTTGAAGATGATGATGAGGCTGAACTTTCTTTCTTTCTTCTTCTTTGTTCCCACAATTAACAATGAAAGGAGAAGGAAGGGTGGTCAAGAATTGAATTTTGACGAGTGATGATCAGCTGCTTGCCTCTTCTCTCTTCCTACCTATTATTTTACCTTTTCTGTTATTAATTATTTTGTCTTTATCACCATCACTTTCAACCATCATTATCCTACAGCTTCCACCCAAAATAGAACAACATTGTCTAAATTCTAGGGTTAGTTTGATTCCTTACTTGTTCCATCCAAAATATTCAATTTAAATAATGTCGAGGAGAGCGACACTGAAGCAGCGACTCCCCCATCGACCCCAACCTGACAAGGTTGTGGAAAAAATAAGTCAAAGTGGAAAAAAATTATCAAGTAAAAAGTTAAAGAAAAAGTTTATATCCCGAACATGACCATATTCGGGAATATTTTGTCCCGTTTCTATCCCGAACATCAATGTTCGGAAGCTTTCTATCCTGAACATGACCATGCTCGGGAATTGTTTATCTCAAACATATTTTTTCTATAACTTTCTCTCTAACTTTTTACATGATAAAAAATTGTTTTTTCCACCTTGACTTATTTTTGACTTATTTTTTCAGTGGTTGTCACAGAGTCGGATCTGTGTTCGATAAGGCAATAAAAAATGGGTCATTTTGCTGTCGTAAAATTCAATATATATATAAACTAGAAACAATATGTCATGTCAATGAAAAGACAAAAGTTAACAATATTTGAAATAACTAAATAAATATCACTCGTTTAGATGTTTTAAAGGTATAAATATTAATCAAATCGGTATGATCTAATTGACGGACTATTTCTTTCTCAATCGACAGCATTACTAGCCCATTTAGTCTATCATGTGAAATTGTTGATCGAAGATAATTCTTGATTAATTTTAACTTTGAGAAACTTGTTTCTGTCGATGCAACTATTACTAGTATGGTTAACAAAATCTTATAGATAATGTAAGTATTTAAGAATAAACCATTCAGTTTTTCCAGACATTGTAGAATATCAATTGCTCTTTTTTCATTTGTTAAATAACATCTCACGACCAGTAACTCTGAATAAAATTCATCACCATTAATGTTTGAACGTCCATCGTGACTCAAAAATTGTTGAAGCTTCATACAATTGGTACTAATATGGTTAACAAAATTTTATAGGTAATGTAAGTATTTGGGAATAAACCATTCAATTTTACCAGACATTGTAGCATGTTAATTACTCTTTTTTTATTTGTTAAATAGCATCTCACGACCAACAACTCTAAATACAATTCATCACCATTAATGTCTGAACTTCCATCGTGACTCAAAAATTGTTGAAGCTTCACACAAGACTTCATCAAACTAGTTAAAAGCTCACGTTTTAACTCTCCAAATTCAATAAAACCCAAAAATTTCTTGATATTGTTTAAATTGTTTAAACCGAATTTGAAGCGAATATCGAGCTTGATCAATTATAAACAAAAATATTTAACTCTAAAAGACTCTTCACCAGATTGTGTCACATCATCATTGTCACTTTCATCAAATTATTTTTTCTTCAAATGATGCATTTTTCTCAAAATTTAGGTTAAATCCCCATTTCACTTGCCATTTGTATAGCTTCATTAATGGCACTAACAAGTCCCTCTTCTCTAAACTCATCAATATTCCATATCTTCAAATTGTATAAACTTACTCATAACATTTATTGCGTGTAACAAGCTGTTATACCATATTACCATTCCAAGCAAGAACTCAAAACTCTTAAGATCATATAGTGCTAAGGTTTCAGTGTCACTTTAAGCTTTAGAATCTTCCACAACTTCCGCCAAGTCAAGTAAAGCGTCTCTTATATGTACAATTTGCTCTTTTATAGTTTTTACACTCTTAACATGACTTTTCCAACGGGTATGTGACAATGGCTTAACAGTCAAACTAGATCCTTTATCTTTAAAAAAATTTCCATCTCTTAATAGAGGAAGAGAACAATGTATATATGTGTTGCACCACTCCAAAGAAGGACTTGCCTTTAGGAACATTCCACCATATCAACTAATGTCAAATTAAGACTATGACAACCACATGGTGTGTAAAAAGCTCTAAAATTTATTTCAAGCAATTTTTTGTACATCTTTGTTTCTTTCACTCATATTAGACTCATCGTTGTACCCATGTCTTCTTACGTCATTAATGTCAAGCCCAACTTTAGAAGTTCACTTGATAACTCAAGACTTGATGTGTTATCCATCTTCAAAAACTCAACCCAATATTCTTATACTTTTGGTGTATCTGTCGAATCATCCACGCATCGTAGCACTAGAGACATTTGTTCTTGATGACTCGAGTCTAGAGTACAATGAAGTATTAATGAAAAATATTATGTTATAATTGATAAAAAATAATTATATATTTTATTTTTAAAAAATAAATATTAATACTACAATTCAAAATTTAGAAGAATAAATTTGTATGGGAGAATTACAAATTTACACTAAGAAATATAGGATTTGAAATTACATATTTTTAATGCTTAGTTTAATAGATTTATTTTCCAACATATAGGCTGAAATTGTTGAGGTGCATCTAATTTATACTTATTCATAATTGCAACATATAACTACTTAAACAGGGAATAAAATATAATTTGTGATTTTCTGACTTTTTCAAGTAAAAATTCATTTCTTATTTAATAAAATAGATGTGTTTCCAAAATAATTACTTCCATCCATATATAAATATCAAATATAGAGGGATCCTTGTACCAGAAAAATATAATGTATATATAAAAACAAACTATAACTTGTCATATTTACAAATTATATATATATATTCTACCAAGTAGCACAGGTTAAGGTCAAATTTGATTCAACAAATTTTCAACTAGTTCTCTTAATTCAATATATATATATATATATTTCGTGCATGTCACAAAAAAAAAAAAAAAAAAAATAATGTGCTGTAGTTGGACACTTATAATTAAAACAAAAATATTTAATTCTTTAAATTAGTTGACATAGATTAGTCACAAATTCAACTACATTTTTATAATGAATGAACATGTATTTGTTTATCAAAAAAATTAATTTGACTTTGTATTGAGACCAATTAATAATGGTAAATTTATTTTTAAAATAATAATTTTTATTTTGAAACAATATTAAATAACAAGAATTGTGTATATCAAATTAAAGGTTAAATTTTATTAATTGTCTTAAATTAATGTAAATGCTATTAACTTATACTTGTATGAGTCTCACTAAAATTTTTAACTAAAAATTAATATAAATTAGTGCGACACAAAGTTAATTGTAATTTGTGTTGGGTTAGTTGTTTAGATAAATTTAAATTCGATCATATTACGTCGGTTAGTTAGGAGGGATGGTCTAAGAATTAGAGTTGTGATTAGTTTTAAAAAAATTACAGAAGAAACAAGTGCACAAAAAAAATATAAATATAAAAAAAATCGCTGAACCATTTTAACATGAACATAGATCCTTCATTGAATATAGATCTATTAAGATTAACTAGCATTTAGCCCGTGCATTTGCACGATTAATAATATAAAAACCGTGAAAAAAAATTACGAATAACATTTTTTATTTTATTTTTAACCGTTTTAAGTTTATGGGTGAGTCAACCCACAAACCCAATTATCAATTTACTCAACATCATTATATATTAGTTAGTTAAAAAGTTGAACTTATATTAATATTAAAACGTCCCGCGTTTATCAAAATTGGTGTTGAATTTAAAATATAAAGTCTTTATAGCCTAGTTGGTTAAAAAGTTGTACTTGTTTTGTTAGGTTGCAAGTTCAAAACATACCTCTAGCATTTTTAATTTTATTTTTAACCGTTTTAAATTTAAAAACGGGTCAACCCACAATCCGACCCAAGTATCCAAATTAACCACAGCTCTCGACCGTAATCCGGACACTTTAAAAATTAAGCATCATTATATATATATATATATATATATAGATTAGTTAGTTAAAAAGTTGAACTTATATTAATATTAAAACGTCCCGCGTTTATCAAATTTGGTGTTGAATTTAAAATATAAAGTCTTTGTAGCTTAGTTGGTTAAAGAGTTGTACACATACCTCTAGCATTTTTAATTTTATTTTTAACCGTTTTAAATTTAAAAACGGGTCAACCCACAATCCGACCCAAGTATCCAAATTAACCACAACTCTCGACCCTATATATATATTATATATATATATATAATATGAGTAATGATAGGGAACGCGAATTTTGGGCCGCGAAAGTCCGCGAAAATGGAATATTCTCATAAAACACCGAATATTCTATCTTCTTTTATTAATTAATTTCTCTCTCCTCTTAATAATTAATTTCTCTCTTCTTATTAATTAATTTCTCTCTCTTTACAAAATTAATTAATTTATCTTTATTTCTCTCTCACTAATCAATTAATTTAATTTATTTAAACCATAATCTCTAAACCCTAAATTCTAAACTCTAAATCTTAAACCATAATTAATATCTTTTATCTATATTATATTTAGTTATTTAGTTGAATTATGAATTTATCAAAGAAATGAGTGAAAAAAATTTCGTGAGAATAGAAATATTAGATAAACATTTATAAGTAATAAAACTAAAAAAATAATAAGAAAAAGAAAAAATGAATGACAGTTTAGGGTTTAAGATTTAAGATTTAGATTTTAGAGTTTAGAATTTAGGGTTTAGGATTTAGAATTTATGGGTTAGAGGTTAGGGTTTAGCGAAGAAAAAAGAAATTAATAAATAAAGTGATGAAAAAGTCATAAAATAAAATTAATAAAAAAAATAAAATAAATAATTAATAAAGAAAATAAAAGAGATAATTAATCGGTTGGAAAAATAAAAAAAAATTAATTAGTAAATACATCCCAATATTTTTTATTCAAAAATATTATTACAATATTTAATGTGAGATATTATTTTTAATTCTAGTGAGTTATGATATTTAATAAAAATAAAAAATAAATAAGAAACGAGAAAAAAAATATAATTATTATTTATATATTTATAATTTAAAAAATATTTTTAATATTTATTAATAAAAAAACTTAATATCTACCGAGAAAATAGATTAATAAATTGGAAAAAGAAAATAATAAATTAATTAATAATCGAGATAAATTAATTAATAGAGGAAATAAATTAATTAATAGAGGAAATAAATTAATTAGTGGGAGAGAAGAGGAAAAATAATTAATGAAAGAGACGAGAGATAAATGAGAGTGAGAGAAATAAATTAACAAGAGAGGAGAGAATATTCTATTATTAAACAGAATATCCAATATTCGCGGAGGACTTTCGCGGCCCCAAATTCGCGTTCCCTATCCTTACTCATAATATATATATATATATATATATATATATATATATATATATATATATATATAATTATAATATATATATATATATAATATAATATAATTATATTATATATATATATATATAATTATATATATATATATATATTATATATATATATATATATATATATATATATATATATTATATATATATATGAGTATGAATATATATATATATATATATATATTATATATATATGAGTATGAATTTGATAATTTTTTTAAATATTTGAACCTAAATATCTAATGATTCGGTATGATATTGGAAACTAATTTTAAAATAAATATTTTTTTTTTATGTTGACAGTAACATTTTGAATAATACTTTTCTAAAATAAATTTTGGACTAAATAAATGTGACAATAAAAATATATCTATGTTTTTTTTAGCTGATAAAATAAATGAATATTTATAAAATTTGTAACAGTGAAAAAACAACTTAAAAAAATTATTTTTGTTTTCAGTTTATAAAAAAAATAATTCATGTACATCAATCAATATATTAGGCCGGTCAGAATTCAATTACTTAATTGGAAAAATCTTATATCCAATCATAGTATTTCAATTTTATTATATCAACTCTATATTTAGTCTTGCATTGTTCGTATATTTTTTTCATTTCGAATAAATCAATCTAAAAAATAACTGGATCCAATAAGTTTGGATGTTCATCTCTATTCAGCCTCATATTCTTATAAAAAAAAAAATTGCATATGTTTGAATGAAACTAAACATGAAGTCCCAATTTCAATATTTTGTTAAACTTTATTTCCTTATTAAATGAATTATGACCTTTATATTCCATCTTTTTTCTTCTTTCTTTTTGTTTTTATGTAAATAAGGTAAACATTATAAAGATTCTTAATATAGGTTAATCAAAGCTATTTTATAAGCTCCAATAGAATTAGTGACGGATCTATGTAGGGCTCGGATGACGGAGCGCACCCATATATATTTTTTATTTTTTTAGGGTAAAAATGTGACACCCCTAATTTTTTAAAAATTATTAATATAATTCAATGTTTGTTTATCTAATTATGAAAAGTGGTAAAACTTACATTTTTCATTTGTTTTATCAAAAAACTTATTGTTATCTTTTTAAGCTATTCCAAATTTTTTTAAGCCCACTCAACTTTAAATTATGTATCCGTCATTAAATAGAATATTTGTAAGGCCCTGCAAAAGAGGATAATGGAAACTTGATCTCTATTATTGATAATCCACAGGCCTTAGCTAAACACTTGATTTTGGCTTATTGAAGACTTTTACAATTGTGAAGTCAACCTCAATAGTAACATGCTGAAGGCTTGAAAGTTGCAAAAAAAAAAAAATCCAAATGTATGTTTGTTCCTAACAAAATGAATGGTCCATGCAAATAGTGGAAAAAGAAGTGAGAAAAAAATGAGTTTCACTAATATTGAATTTGATTTGAAAAACAAATGGATTAATTGAACAAAATATCTTGAAAATTAGTGGTTGACTTGGTTTAGTAAATGACTACCATTTGAATTGATGAAGTTCTTGAGGATATCAATTACATGTTTTGAGACCAATTTTCTTGGAGGAATTTGGCCATAGACCTGAGGTATAATATAGTCGTCTTCAATGGTCAACAACTTACATAAATTTTGTGAGAGAAGATTGGAGAATATGATTTGGTGATCATCATGCAATACCAAAGAAAATTATTTGTTTAAAGGTCTTTTATCTTTTGATGTTTGC
Organism: Impatiens glandulifera; assembly: GCF_907164915.1. NCBI lineage: Eukaryota > Viridiplantae > Streptophyta > Magnoliopsida > Ericales > Balsaminaceae > Impatiens > Impatiens glandulifera. Next base: position 28,030,482 of record NC_061863.1, read on the forward strand.
AAAATTTTATAGTTTAAGATTGAAGATTATCATTGATTTCATGTAGTTCAATGCAATTATAACTTTAAATAGCATCAAAGTAATTTTATATCTTTTAATTGATCCATATTGCTTTGATGAAGATTGATCCAATAAAATTTTGGCAAGCCAAGTTGTTTACAAATTTGTGGGATACATATTTTGATTATAAAAATATGAGCTGTTCTTTCTAGTGAAGCATCTCAGTTCAATTCTTTTTTATACATTAAAGTTATAGATATGTGTAACATCTAATTGGTTATAATTAATATTAAACAAATGTATAATAATTGATAAATTATTGACTAAAGGAATATAACCAATAAACAAATAAACATAAAAAGTAGTTTCAAATAGAGAGAAAAGCTTATGGAAATCCAAATCATCAAAACTCATAAAATCCCATGTTTTATTTTAAACTAGTGTGTTGAAATCATATTTTATTGTTGGAAAGAAGATGTCATATCCACCATCACACTTCAACTGTTCTTATATTTTTGAAATTCAAAATAGGATATATATAAACATTCAATAAACAAATTTATAAGGTATGAAAACTTAATCATCTAACTCAAGGTTAGATAGGCATGTCTATTTTAAGGATAATTAGCATTCACTTCACCAAACCTCAATTTGTTTTTGTTAACTAGCTATCTTAGTAAATAATAATTTATTAGATAACTTCTACATTAAAAGAAAATATATATTAATCATTATGGATACACATGGGTCAAGATACCAATCATATAATTAAAATGACTAATATATATGACTAATATTGAGGAGTCTTTTTATATATATATATATATAAAAGAGCATCTGATATAGAGACAAATTGTAACCAAGTACATGAATGAGAGTATGGGTATAATTGTGGAGAGACAAATGAGACAGTTCAGATCTTCTGCTACCGATTGCCGTGTTCCCCTGTGGCGGACCAATCAGATTGCAGCATTATTAATTTAATAATAAATCAATCTGGGCAGGAGACGGAGGGAGGGAGAATCCGGAATCCGGGTTTAGGCCCGGGTTCACACCAGACGCCGTTAACGGAAGCGCCCGTTAACGCCAGGAAATAATATAATATTCAGATAATACCCAGATAAGATATCTTCGCTCTGATCTACACGCCCGTTGCCATGACCCTCATGTAAACCCCGCATACCCACCCATGAGAAGAACGCCTGCCGTTCGTGAAAATACACTTACACTTCCATGTAAAGACCGAATTGACAGTCAGATTTTCTTTACGTTTATTAAATATTAATTTAATTTATTAAATAACACAGGCAGCGATATAATATTCGCTTCAAGTAATTCAATCTTTTATTTTCTTGGATTTTTTATTTAATTTTTTTATTGAATTTGTTTTTTCCTCGAGACTCTCTGGAGCGAAGATATATTTGCTTCAATTAATTTTAATAAAAACCCCATGTAAAACCCCCCTACCCACACATGTAAAGACCGCTTGACTACCATGTAAAGACACTTACCCGTTTATGTGAAGACCAAAATGACATGGATTTTATATTTCCGTTTATTCAATATTAATTCAATTAATTGAAGATGACATGCAGAAACCGAACAAATCTTCGCCTCAATTACCGGCTAGTTATATTTTCCTATTTTTTTTTAATTTTTTTTTTCCTGGAGACTCTCTGGAGCGAAGATATATTTGCTTCAATTAATTTTACTAAAAACATCATGTAAACCCCCCAACCCACCCATGAGAAGACCGCCTGCCTGCCATGGAAAGACACTTACCCGTCCATGTGAAGACCAAAATTACATGGATTTTATATTTCCGTTTATTAAATATTAATTCAATTAATTGAAGATGACATGCAGCAACCGAACAAATCTTCGCCTCAATTACTTTTCTATTTTTTTCCTTTTTTTTTTATTTCATTTTTTTTGGCTGGAGACCTTAATGAGCGAAGATATATTTGCTTCCATTAATTCTAATTAAAAACTCATGTAAAACCCCCCTACCCACCCATGAGAAGACCGCTTGCCTACCATGTAAAAACATTTACCCGTGTATGTAAAGACCCAAATGACATGGATTTTATATTTCCGATTATTAAAAATTAATTCAATTAATTGTAGATGACATGCAGCAACCGAACAAATCTTCGCTTCAATTCCTTGGCTATATTTTATTTTTTTTTCCGTTTATTAATAAATGTTAATGTAATTAATTTTAATTGAAAATCAGTAAACGACCAAATATTCGCTTGAATTTTGTATTTCGAGTAGACGATTGAAAGCGAAGATTTCTTATTTTCAAATAATTTTAGCCTGACGTTCATGTAAAACAACCTCCCCTCACATGAGAAGCCAACTTGCCTGTCATGTAAATTCACTAACCCGTGCATTTACATTCCACGAATAAATCTTCGCTTCTATGAATAGTTTTTATTTTACATATATTTTTATCATTTTTTTATGAATTTAGGATATCGAACGAATATTTATTCGCTTCCATGACTAGTTGATATAATTTCAATTTCCCGCTACAAGCCGACTATCCCTCAATTTCATTTTCATAAGCAACTGTTCATATTCTTCTCTCTCTATCTCCCGGCGATAATCCAAACACTGAACGTCGAAACCCTAGATATTTCGTTTATACTACAAGGATTTCTTCTGAACATGTCGGGTAACCAAGGCAACAACATGGAAGTGGATCATCCCATCGACTCCCGAGAGGTCGTCTTGCAAGTTTGTAGGAGCATAACCGAAAACGAAACTGCACCCACTCCGGCATCCAACGTCAATCCCAGCACTAAACCAGAGAGGTATGTTCATCTTATTGTGTTTATACTAATTTTACACATGTTTATTAAATTTATTTCGTATAATACTGATTTATGCTATCCCACCAAAATTAATGACTTCGAGGACCTATGAAAGGAAGAGGAAGAGAAATCCGAAGACGAATACTAAGTCGTCGATGACTGCTGAATCAGTTTCCACAGTTGCTGTCGAAGCTACTGATGTTGCTGCAGGTACTGATGAGATTTTACCACCACCTTTTCCCCCTAAAAAAAAAACCAAATGTTATTCCTACCTCCACTCCAACAGTCGATGAAGAGTTACCAGAACCACCCCCAGAAACCACTAATATTTCTCCGTCTACTACCCCATTCGATGAAGAGTTTCCCCCATCTCCCCAAAACACCAAAACCCGCAAGAAACGTAAACTGACATTTCTAACCAGATCATCACCTCATGGCCTCGCTCAACTCATTCCTCAATTGAGCGTAGAACAGAGGGAAGCCGTGAAGGAAATCGGGTTTGGTTCTCTTCTTACAATGGGCGTCTCCAAGTGCCTGGCTCATTTTTCCAGACACGTAGTCCAATGTTTTGACCCGGATAAGAGTTCTCTGGTATTGGCCAACGGTGATGAGATCTGTATCGATGAAGATCTCGTACAGCTCGTGATGAACCTCCCTAGAGGGGCAATGAACGTAGTCGAGTCCGTTGGGTTGGACAAGACTAAGGACCCTGATTATTTTAATTTCTTGAGGGATTGGAAGACCAGATGGACCGGGGAAGACTCAAAAGCTCCCGAAACACTTTCTATGATCCCCAAGATATTAAGTAACACAAGTGCAGACAACGATTTCAAAATAGACTTCGTTGTCTTTGTTGTCTCTAGTTTTTTATGTCCTGTTCAAAATTCACGAGCCAGGTAAACATGTATTCAAACCTATTATATATCTAATTGTATCTTTGAATACTGACAAATGTATTTTTTTCATTTCAGGTTCAAAATTCTCAAATCCTTAATGGAGGTTGATAACATAAAGGAACTGAACTGGTGCCACTTTACACTACAACGATTGGTTGACAGTGTAAGAAGTTGGCAAGAAAAAGCAAGTAAAGATAAAAATCCATATTTCGATGGACCTATAACCCTTTTATCGGTAAGTATTGTTGCCTCTCTTATATATGATTTATAGATATGTAATATTTTCTAACATGTTTCCCACTCCTTTACTCCAGATTTGCTACCTAGATGGTGTTTTTGTGGAAGGTGAACGTATCCCCTACGAGAGAAAATTTCCAATTATCTCCTGTTGGGATGACGTCAGCGTGTTAGAGTTTACCAACTTAGAAGGTCGTGCCGGTGGTTTTGGGCTGGGCAGGGCAAGGGCGCGCGTAGCAGTTGGACAACCCGAGAATCCAGTTGACTCGGTTGAAGTAAAAGAAGACGATAATGAGGTATGTGGAAACAATAAATTGACTCCCATTGTTCATTATTATCCTGTTTACAAGATTAATGAAGTCTGTTTTTCATAATGTACAGTTGTTGACCTCCAAAATCCTGCAAACTTTTAAAGATACAGCCGAACAGCTGAATTACCTATCCGGGGAGTTGGAGAAACGCAACATCGATCCGAAGCCCTTTTTTGAGGCCGGTTTCCTGAACCTCAGAGAGTCTGAAGGGTTCATGAAACACTTGAAGGTGGTGTTCGATGGTCCGGTTCATGTAGGTGTGGAAGATCCTACAAGGGAGGCACTTGTGGACACTTTACCGTGTGCGGGCTTGAAAGTCATTAGTCCCCGGGTTGATTACACATGTGAGACTGCATTGGAGGACCATGCAGACAATCCAACAACACGGGTTGAACCGAATGATTTAGAGGATGCAGTTATGCCCCATCAAGAAAATCGTTCAGATCAGGTGGAACCGAATGATCTCGATGATGCAGTTCTGCACAATGAAGATCAGTCACTCCCTGTTCAAACGAAAGATGTTGAGGATGTAGGTCATGACATTGACGATGAATCACTCCTTGTTGAACAGGAAGTTGTACAGGCTGCATTTCAGCCCATTCAAGCCAAGTCACCCCCTTTTCAACCGGACGAACCTGAGGATGCAGTTATGCCCCCTGATGAAAATCGTTCGGATCACGTGGAACCGAATGATCTCGATGATGCAGTTCTGCACACTGAAGATCAGTCAGTCCCTGTTCAACTGAAAGATTTTGAGGATGTAGGTGTGGACATTGACGATGAATCACTCCTTGTTGAACTGGAAGATGTACAGGCTGCAGTTCAGCCCATTCAAGCCAAGTCACCCCCTTTTCAACCGGACGAACCTGAGGATACAGTTCTTCCCAACAAAGATGCCTCACCCCGTGTTGAACCAACTGATCATGATGGCGAAGTCAAGGAACCGGATGAGGTACCCCCAGTGCAGACACCCACTCTTGAAGACGATGATCAGGGTGAAGGCAAGCAACAGGTTGAGGGACCCAAATCTCATCATTTAGAACCGAATGATCATGGTGCAGGGAAGGAAAATGTTGAGGAACCCCAAGCTCAGTCTGTTGCACCAACTGATCAGGGTGAAGGCAAGCAACAGGTTGAGGCTTCTAAGGCGGTTGAATCTTCTGAAGATGAAGATGAAGGTGATGGGGGGGGGGGGGCGCATCAACATTAAAGAATATCCTAAGAGGAAGATCTCAAAAATTCCTGTGCACCTTCGATCCCCTTACATGCAACAGGTGGCTGATATGTTGGACCACAAAATAACCAACAAGGAACAGAGATTAGCCGATTTTGTGTTTGATGAAGACCTGCCTGGATCGTAAGTTATTTCGCATTGTTGTAGAAATTTTAAAAATGAAATTATTTAGTTATGGTCTTCTAAATGAATGTATTTTGCAGTGACGTTCTGTACGTAGGTGCACCTGGTAATATCACCCGTGAATTACTTCGTTCAATGAAAATGGGTCGCGAAATTTCGAGCGAAGTGATTGACGCTTGGTCCATAATTGTGCACTTCAAATGCCGTAGGTTGCCAAGGCATGAACCAAGAATAATTTGTTTCTCATCATGTTCACATGTAAGTGCATCTCTTTTTTTTTGCTATGTATTGTTTGATGTTCATGACTTTGATGCTCTGCCCTTATTTTGCAGGTTAATATGCAGCATGATGCCACGTTATTTTCCCAATCCATTGAAGAAGACATGAGAAACTACCAAGTCACAAAAAAGACCTCATCTTCGCTGACGTGGTCTGTACATATCCCTCAATTCCAAGTAAATAATATGCAATAATGTATTAAATGTTTGTGTTCTTTTTGCAGATATTCCTACCCGTTGTCGTTTCCCGACATTTCTTCCTTGTTTGTGTGAATATTAAGGACTCCAAAATCGTTGTACTAGACAACTCCGGCCGTCCTCATGGAATGAAAATTTTGGACAAGTATGTCACTTTGAGTAAACAACTCGATTGTTTTGTGAAATTCTTGTTAAGTCAAGGCATGGACAGAATGGCTGCCAAGGTTAAAAAATACAGGATAACGGCACCAAAGCTGGACTGGCAAGACAAAACAAACAAGACAGACTGTGGTGTATACTTAATGAGACATATGGAAACATATAGAGGAACGGCGAAGAATTGGTCTATTGACATCAACGAAAATAATGTAAGTGTTATACCATATCTAATTTTTAGTAGATGACATTGAACAATTTTAGATGTTCTTATACTTTCTCTTGTTCTTTTGAAGGCCGAAGAAGCTTTGAGTACGTTGAGGATTAAATATTTATACAGAATTCTTATGTCTGAGCACAATGTCAATAGGTTCAAGTTAAAGACTGCAATTAGATCAAGATATTAGGGATTTGTATGTCTTATACGGAATTATACTTGTACAGTAATTCTTATGTTTACACAGGTCAATTCACATTTTTTAATGTATGGATGTTTGATAGTGAATTATAACTTATAATGCAATTCAGATCTTAATGTATGGACTGCAATTCAGATGTTAATGTATGGAGTTATAATGTATTGATGTTTGATGTGTCTTCTTGTACCGATTTTTTTAAAATCATAAACGAGGATATTTTCTTAACTGTGTGTTTTAATATTCTTAAACGAAGATATATTGTCAACATCATGAAACTGAAAAACTTGCAACCGTAATATCTTCTTCACTGAAAATTTTGAAATTCATAAACGAAGATATCTTCTTATGTTAATTTTTGGTGAAATCCATATTTTGGAAATCCGAGACGAAGATATCTTCTTCACCATATGTTTTTAAATTCATAAACGAAGATATCCTCGCAACTATACATTTTGTAAATCATAAACGAAGATATCTTCTTATGTTAATTTTTGGTGCAATCCATATTTTTAATATCCGAGACGAAGATGTCTTCTTCACTATATGTTTGCCAATTCATAAACGAAGATATCCTCGCAACATGTAATGCACCTACCTGTGGTATGTATTGATTTCAATTCAAGAATGAAAACTCATTTATTAACTTCAACTACTACTGTATCAAGATCATCACTCTCATACCCTCACTCTCACTCTCACTCTCACATTACACTCTCACTCCTTCCCGAATCTCTATCTACCGTTGTCTTTCCTTCAGTCATTAAGCGTAAAACTCATAAGATGGATGTAGAGATGGACCCAGACATGCTGGTTTTATCGCAGCAACAACTGGAGCGATACTTAAGTCTGATCAACGATGACCCTGTCCCTTTTAGTGTCTATCATGTAGATGAGATTCTTCCTCTATTACGAATAAACGTTAACGACGGACTGATGGCCCACATGCAAAGCAGATGGGATACGGACTCTCGTTCTTTTGTTATTGGGGAAATGCACATATGCCCGACGCTAGAGGACTTTGCTTCAATCCTTAGGTGTGGTACAAATGCACTCATGATCTTGCCTGTCCATCAAGATCCTCATATGGCCGTCCACATTTGCGACAGCTTCTATGGATGTACAATGTTTGATGCTCTCTTGTTTACCCTCCAACATGGATTTCTGAATATGACAAACATAGACGAGTACATTTGGCGTGTCCAGGGAGCTGAGAGGACCATCAGCCACACACAAAGCAAACTGATCATGCTTGTGGTTCTGGCTCATTTTTTTTTATGTCCGGCTGCAGGACGCCGGCCTTCGGAAAGGCTCCTGCGTGTAGTTCCTGCACTGATGGGAAACGCCCCAAACCTGGCTAGCCTGGTACTTGCTGAGACATTACTTGGTCTTAACGAATTTGTTCCCGAGGAAAACAACTATTCTCGCCGTGGATCACCTTTGGTTCTATACCTCTGGTTGTTAGACAAGTTGCATTGGTTGCCCCGTCCTTCAATTCCCTACACTTCCTTTGCCAATCTACAAGTGCAAAGGGTCAATGGACTCGTGCCTCCGAATTTTATTTCGGATATTCACCCAATTAGGTTCATTGTTCCGTGGTATCTGTTTACTGAAATGATGTACGAGATGAGGGGTTCTCCATTCATCATTTTGTTGGGCCTTCAGGGAACTACCTCCTACTGCACAAGTGTCATATACAGACAATTTGGCCTACGGAATCCCCTACCTTCAAATGGAGACAATCCTCCGGAGGACTTCATGTTTACTCCTCAACATCTTTACTTAGAGTACGCATCAATAATTGAAAATTCTTTGACGGTTTTCATCCCCAACCGATGGATCAATGCTGTGAACGAAGCCATTCAGCTATACATTCCACCCGTCATCGAACATGAGGTCGTGTCGCTGACAGGACCGATAGACGAGTCATCCTCTCATGAATCAGACTAGAGCTTCATTTGTATTGTTGAACATCTATATTTTTGGTTAATCTGTGCAGTACTTATGTAAACGGATTATGGAATGTTTTTGTGTATTCATCAATATTATGAAGTTATGTTTGATTATAGTCTGAAGTTATATTTTACATTATGTAGTTCGTTTATTCTGTAGTGATATAAATCGACTCATTGTCGTTAGCTTTGATTCATTCTTTGATTGCAATTTGGATGTCATGATCAATTCAAAGTATAATGTAAAACAACTGATCTGTTCATGTAAACCCCTTCGATTGATCAATCGATTGGTTGCTCGCTTCCTTACACAATATCTATTCAGTAAATCGAACGGACATTTCTTCGCCTGTAAAACCCTTAAAAACGAAGATGATGTCGCATCCAATCTTTGAAGTTACATATTATTGTTGACACTTTCATGTCATACTGTAATGAATTGGAAAACGAAGAATCATTCGCCTGTAAGTTTCTATATTAAACAAAACATTGTTACGAAACGACATAATATTCGCTTGATCTTCATATTTCAGGTCGACCACATTCAACGGAAATGTATTGAAAATATCTTTCATCATTCAAAAAAGAAAAGAAGTGTGTTTTCGTATAAAACCCTATAAAGAAATCATTTCATATCTATGGATTACTGTATGTAGCCTGTAATGACATATCAAATCGGAACAGTGTGCAGTATTGTTGTCACATCAAAAAAATTAATAAATATTGTATTTTAATGAAGTTGCAAATTATGTTTTTTTTTCAATTTTTAAGCACATGACTTCATCTAATTATATTTGAAAAGAAGCGAACATATATTCGTGTGCAGAACTAATTTGAAGCGAATAAATATTCGCTTGAATGAATTCTAGGTTGACTTACATGTGAAACACACAACCCCTACATGAGAATACCCTTTACAACTGATGTAAGTACACCAACGCTTGTATGTGAAGACCAAAATGATGATTGAAAGGGGGAGGAAAATACACGCCGCGAATAAATCTTTGCTACAAACAATTTTTCAATTTCTATCCGTTACTCACATTTAATTTTTATTTATAATCATTACACATCGAATCGGACCAAAACTTACATTTAAAATTATGGCAATGATATGACTTATGGGCAACGTAGACTTAGCCAGAAGAGTAGATATGATAATACTTTATTATTTTTAACAAATTCGTTATTTTATTAATGTTTAATGACATTTGCATGAAAATATAAATAACAAATAATTATTATAATTCGACGTACAAATTTTCATTACAAGTTTCATAAACATTTCCCCGTTTCATAAACATTTGTACATTTTAACAATATTAAGCTGCATCTCCAGCTTCAAGGCATCTCCATTGAAGCAACCACAGCGGATCTCTCACGCATAACTGGGGTCATACACCTGTTGAGTTATCTCTTGAGATGTTTTCCATCCCAGGGAATCTTCCAAATGGTACATCCCAGGTAAGCAACCACAGCAGTGTACACGAATGATCTTCATTTGATCGGTAGTTTCTACTTGAGTTACCAAGCATTCGTGTACACTGAAGATGTTTTCCACCAGTTGATCTTGATTGTACAAGTTTTCCATCACAGAGAATCTCCCAAATGATACATCCAAACAAACTATATGAAAAAAACACACGCTATCAACATAAACGCTCAATAGATATTTCATGCTGCCGACGAAGATTGTTCATGTAATCCCTACATTTATAGCAAAAAGAAAATCTGTTTTCTTCATAAATTATTCAGATCTATTGATTCAGAAAAAGTAAATTTCCCGTGATGAAATATCAAATCCGAACAGTGTGTAGTCACTTTGTCACATCATGAAAAAGTAATTTCATTCACGAAAAAGTAATAACACTTAATAATATTAAATAAAATAAATAATTCAATATTGTCATTCACATTATATTAAGATAATAAATTATTTCAACATGAATAAACACATTTTCATGAATAATTATAAAATTATATTCAATATATTAACATTAATTCTTTTTATTAATTTTTAATTAAAGTTTAATTATTAAGCTTTTATTATTTTTAATTAAAGTTTAATTATTTTTAATATTTTTTAATCTTATTCTTTTAATATTAACAATAATCCTTTGTTTTGTCACATCATGCAGAAATTATATGTCATCATTGAAAAAGAAGTGTGTTTTTGTATAAAACCCTATAAAGAAATCATTTCATATCTATGGATTCAGTAAAAGTATTAAGCATGTCATGACATGTCAAATCGGAACAGTGTGCAGTATTGTTGTCACATTACAAAAAGTAAAAAATAGTATATTTTAATACAGTTTCCAATTCATTTTATTTTTATATTTCTAAACACATGCATTCATCTAATTATAGAAGAAAAGAAGCGAACATATATCCGTGTTCCGTGAAAATTGCAAATTATGAGAAACTAATATGAAGCGAATAAATCTTCGCTGTAATGAATTGTAGGTTGACTTACATGTGAAACACACAACCCCTACATGAGAATACCCTTTACAACTGATGTAAGTACACCAACGCTTGTATGTGAATACCAAAATTAATGAATGAATGTGGGTGGAAAACACACGGCGCGAATAAATCTTCGCTTCAAACCATTTTTCAATTTCTATCCCCTGGATCACATTTCATTTTTATTTATAATTCATTACAGACATATTTTTGTACGTTACATCATATCTTAAAGTAATCATTATACATCGAATCGGACCAGTCTTCATTATTTTAGATAGGTAACATCAATCATAATTTATATATTGTTAATTAAAAAGTTTAGGTGATGTTTGATCTACACTTACTATAATTAAAAAATTATAGTAACAAATTAAAAAATTAAAAAATTATTCAAAAAGTTATTCATACATAACAAAATTATTCATACATACATCATATCTGAATACTACGGTCATAAATTAAAAAATTAAAAAATTATTCAAAAAATTATTCATACATAACAAAATTATTCATACATACATCATATCTGAATACTACGGTCATAAATTAAAAAATTACATTTACTATAAAAAACATTATATGAAATATTAAATTATTCATACATAACAAACCTTGTATTTATTACATGAGTGTCAAAGTAAAATGTATATATTGTCATATATATTTGAAAAAAAAAATTAATTAAATTTAATTCACAGCTCAATTAAAAATGAAATTAATACACTGAAGCGCCAAAAAATTTTCCACATGTCAAGTCAACTGTCACAAAGTCTCAGGCTTTGGGACGACGGCCAGTCAATCGCTACCATAGAATCAAATGTCATTCGTTTAGATTGGATACGATCTGTTAGATTGGCAGAGCGAAGATTTGTTCGCTTATTCAGGATCGAGAAGCAAATAGTTGTTCATTTGGTTGGAACTTTTGTTCAAATAATGTGAAACAAGAAAGACATGTACTAAGCGAAGATATATTCGTACATTGCGGTGTTCTGCACGAATACATCCTCGTCCATTGTAGTATGTTACTTTTCATAATGAATAATTACCTTTCACACTACAAAAGCGAATATCGCTTCGACTCGTACGAAGTTAATGAGAAACTCCTTATTCATGTTTGTGAAAACCGATACGACCTAATGAAAATACATTCACACTAACAGTGCACTGTGCCAAGTAAAACTGTAAAACATCTGAAGCCCGAATCCGGCCGTCATACGTTATTCGACCATCTGACCTAGCGCTGTCGTCTCCTGCATTTCGACTACGAATCCATTTGTCTTCCGGTTAGTATCTTCGGCTCCAGCGAAAATGGTAAGAAGTGTTTACGGTTGCATGCTTGTGTCTATTTCTTTTTCTTAGTTTACGTCATTCGAATCTAAATGTGACTTTAACATCTCAGAATCAGGATTCCGATATGCAAATAGTTCCATATACTGAATCCACGACTGAAGTGAACACACTAAGGTAATTACGCGAATGTTACAATTGTTAAAATTTTACTATATTTGGATTAGGTAAATAAGCCAATTTGCTAATGATAATGTAGTGTTCAACAAAGGAAACGAAAACCCGATTCATCAGGCACGCCAACGACACCACTGGATATTCTGGCCAACGCGGCGAATGAAGCACTTAGTGAGAACCAGGTTCAGAAGAAAAGAAGAAGGACTCGTGACCCTGAGGTCGATTTCAAGAGCAGAACCTCTCCATCGGGCCTTCATCACCTGATTAACAGGTTATCTGAAGAACAGAAGCAGGCTGTGAGGGACATAGGATTTGGTTCCCTTCTGTCACTTGGCATATCAAAATGCCCACTTCAATTCTCACGCTGCATTGTGAGTCTATTCAATCCCAGAAGGAGGAGCATCGTCCTACACAGTGGAGAGGAGATGCAGATTGATGAAGAGGATGTTCAATGTGTATTGAACATACCCAGAGGTGAATTAGTTGTGGCAGAGTGTTTGGGAAATCACACGGACGACAAGGTGTACAAGGACCATCTCACGGCGTGGAGAAGGAGATGGGGATTCGAGAACAGTGGAGGTCCTTCAACCTACCAAATGCCTGACAAAATTCTACAGAACACAGAAGGAGACAGTAACTTCAAGATGGACTTCGTGGTGTTTGTTGTATCCAGTTTTTTGTGGACATCCCAAAATCCACAGTGCAGGTATACCCAAAGAACCTAGCATTAATTCTGTGATCTCATTTAGAACTTCAATATAATTTTAAATGGCTTGAGTCAATACTTTTTTATTTTCAGATTCAAAGTACTGAAATCCCTCCAGGATGTATCTAAAATCAAAGACTACAACTGGTGCAAGTTCACGTTAGACGGGCTAGTCGACAGTGTTTATAAGTGGAAAGCAAAAAAGACATCCTATTTCCATGGACCATTAACCTTTCTTTTGGTGAGTGTAGAAATCTATTGGCTGGAGGTTGTCCATTCATAATTTTTTGATGACTTTGAACGTAACATATATTTGTTCATGCTAATGTATCAGTTGTGCTACTTGGACCGTGTGGTTGAGTTCAAGGTAAACAGTAAGATCTCAAGGAGTTTTCCTATTCTAGGATGCTGGGACGAGAAGAAGATGTACGAAAGGGTTGAGTATGAGGCTGCACAGGGGGGGTTTGGACATGGTAGGGTGGTTGCTCGCATAGCCATTCCGAATGAGCAACCACCGATGCAACAAAATGTGCAGCCAACACCACCACAAACTGGAGATGACCATCCAACTGAGCATGCTCCAATTACAGAAAACCTGGCGTCATGTTTGAGGAAGGTTGCGGCCGCTGTCGAACAATTGGCACAAGGGGCTAAATATCTGAATGAGATGCACCAGATAAACGCCATGGAACTTGTGCAGTCTGCATTTGAGCCATTGGCCACGGTGCTAAACTCCAATGCAATCTTGAGGGAAGGCTTACAGCGGAGTCTGGACCAAAACAAAAAGCAGCAGCCCAGAGGATGTGGCATTAACCCCAACACGGAAGCCACCACCCAAGCGAAAGGCAACACCCTTCCTACCAACAACCAAGCCAAATCCAACACCCCTCCTCTAAACACCCCAGACCACACACAACCCACCCTCACACCAACACCCCCATCCCACACGAACCCCCTTCCACTCAAAACAGTTACCCAAACCCCAGCCCCACCCCCTCCAATGGCACAAGCCAAAGCCAACCCCCTTCCTCCAATCACAACCACACCCCCTCCAGTGGCACAAGCCAAAGCCAACCCCATTCCTCCACTCAAAACCACACCCCCTCCAATGGCACAAGCCAAAGCCAACCCCCTTCCTCCAATCACAACCACACCCCCTCCAGTGGCACAAGCCAAAGCCAACCCCCTTCCTCCACTCAAAACCACACACCCTCTAGTGGCACAAGCCAAAACAAACCCCATTCCTCCACTCAAAACCACACCCCCTCCAATGGCACAACCCAAGGCAAACCCCCTTCCTCCAATCACAACCACACCCCCTCCAGTGGCACAAGCCAAAGCCAACCCCATTCCTCCACTCAAAACCACACCCCCTCCAATGGCACAAGCCAAAGCCAACCCCCTTCCTCCAATCACAACCACACCCCCTCCAGTGGCACAAGCCAAAGCCAACCCCCTTCCTCCACTCAAAACCACACACCCTCTAGTGGCACAAGCCAAAACAAACCCCATTCCTCCACTCAAAACCACACCCCCTCCAATGGCACAAGCCAAGCCCCAAACAAACCCCATTCCTCCACTCAAAACCACACCCCCTACAATGGCACAAGCTAAACCCAAAGCCAACCCAATTACTCCCAAAACAGAAACCAACACGAACACCAGCACTCCAACCACCCCAGCCTTGCCTCCTACCCTAATTATCCAAAAAAAAGAGGAAGCAGGACCTTCAAAGGCCTTAAATGTCCAAAGAAAACCCCCACGAAATTTGAAAACTGATTGGTTAACCGATGTCATCAAAACAGAAACCAACAAAAACTCCCCTTCTTTGGCGATAGTTAAAAAGGAACCTGAAGAATGCATCTCCAGTCTACCACAGCCACTTCAAACCGCCTCTTCCACAGTAAAGAATGAACCTGAAGAAGGCATCTCCAGTCTACTGACGCCATTTCACACCGCCTCTTCTTTGGAGATAGTAAAGAATGAACCGGAAGAAGGCATCTCCAGTGTACTACCGCCACTTCAAACTGGCTCTTCTCGTCCAAACATGCAAACGAAAGAATGGCTTAAAGCATTGCACTTGCCTACAGCTTTGAAAACACCACAATTCAATAAAATGTTTAGGGATGACAAGAAACTAACAAACTTTCAGAAGATTTTTGTGGGTTTCGTATTTGCTGGAGGACTTGATCCAAGGTAATGTTTGCTGCAAATGCTTAATTATTCATAAAAAATAGGAATTGCACACCATCTTGAAAAATGTTTTGCTGTTTTCATGCAGTGAAATGTTATTTATTGCGGAACACCTATGTCTACACGTGACGCGCGGGGACATGCTTACAATGGCTGATCAAACCTGGGTAGACAGTATGATTATTGATGTTTGGTCATACATTTTGCACAACCTTTATAGAAAAAATGTCAAACCTCGTTACAAGAAGATTTTCTACACAACCGTGCTCACCGTAAGTTGTACTAGCACTGTTATTTATCAATTATGTTATTCTTGTGAGACTAAAGACTGCTGTAAACAGATTTTTCGTGAAGGTGGGATAACTACCCGAGACAAATTCAATGACAGGTTCTGTCTAGAAGGTCGGGCTTTCCAAATTTCAAAAATGGACCTCTGGGAAGTGGACCTCGTAAGTACATCTCTGGCTGTCATACCTTATAATATCATTTACCACTCAGTTCAAATCTAATCTTTTTTTAATTCTATCCACAGTTGTTTTTCCCAATCATTGATGACAGACATTTCTACCTTGTTTGCTATAACTTCATACAACGGCAATTTCAAGTAATTGATAACCGGGAGTCACCTATGCAATCGCCCTTCGAAAGAATATATAAGAATGCCCAAATCTTGGTATGACACTACAATTAACATTTAAAACAGTTCAATTTTGGAATTCTAGTAGCACTAAAATACATTACATAATGTTGTTTGTAATGATGTATCAGGATGACTACATTCAACAATATATGAACGACGTAGACCCCGTTCTTGCTAAAAAGTATGGCGGTTTGGAAAAGATATGTCTGAAATTGCCATGGCAGGATTCAAAGAATTACACTGACTGCGACATTTTTTGCATGAGACACATGGAGACGTATGAAGGTGAGGTGAAGGGGTGGAAAACTGGCTTTGGAGTTAAAAGAAATGTAAGGAACCAAATAAAGACATTGAGGATGGAATACTGTTGGCGTGTCATTGGCTCGGAGCTAAACAAGGCCAGGAGCGAGGTCTACAATTCCTGCCGTAAATGGATAAGTCAATGAATTAGGAACTGTATACATAGTGTGGAATTAAATTTTACGAAGAATTTTAGTTGACATGAGTACAATAATGTCCTCATAGACAGATGGGGTAATTAAACTATTCCTATAATTGTAATGATTTATTGTTACAATAAAGAATATGTTGTGTAATTTCAATTCTCAAAAATTGTTACTTCACATCCTCACACTAATGAACGTGTATACATGAAGTGTGTTTTTTTATGAAAGTTGATTTTCAAATACTTGTTCAATTATGTGTTAAATGAATAAATTAAGTGAAATAAACATGAGCCGCATAAATATTCGCTTCAAAGACATTCTCTTCATAAAATATATATGTGAAGCCTCGAATTTCATGAAAGAAATATGAAGAGAATAAATATTCGCCTCTAAGACATATTTTCGATGAAGCGAATACATATTCGCCTCAAATTATTGATAATGTAAAACCACCATCTCATCCATGAGAAGCGGGATGACTTGTCATGTCACTGCAATTACCCCGACATGTACATACCAGTTTCAACATAAAGATCAATTTCATCAGACAAATATGAGGAGAATAAATATTCGACCGAGATACATGGTGAGGTTCAAGCGAACACATATTCGCCTCAGTATTATGTTTCATTTTCTCAATTTGCATCTAAAAGGATACTTAATATTAGTTGACTTGGGGCGAATAAATATTCGATTGATTTAGGTGTTTGTAATTTTTTAGAAATGAATTAGTGTGGTCATTCATTTGGTATTTCATAAAACTTCGCATGCATACATTCGACCTTATTCTTTGTTTCAAATCCAACGTACATACAATACTATATACATATCAGATTTCACATGAAACTGGAATTCGATAGTTGAGATGACAAAAGAACAGTGAACGGAGTATTGGCGTCCATGCTGAAACTTTCGTCCCATTGTTGAGGAGTTGAGAACTGAGGAGTTGTCGTTGGCATTGCACTTGATGGCTGGAAAGGAATATCAAATTTATTTAAAAGTATGTTATTATATGAATATTAATAACACAATTATTAGTAAAGAAGGGTAAGTCAGCAATTTCATACCGGAATATGTGATTCACTAGTTATTCTTGTTGATTTTCGTTTTCTTGAGTTCTTCTCCAGTCCACCTTTCCTTCTCTTACCCGACTTTGTTGGCTTCTTAGTTTTCATTCCTTTTGCTTGAACAGGGGCACCCTCGGCAGAACGTGATAAACCGGTTGGTGGAGTTTGCATATTTATACTCTCCTGCAATTTTTTATCCACAAACGTGCACTGGCTCAGCATGATTTCTTTGACATGATTGTAAGTGTCATCTCTTTCGGCTGCCTTGTTAAATAAATGCATGGACAACCCACACAAATCTCTGTATCTTATGTTATGAAGCTCACTCGGATCAACATTAGTACTGTCCACGATTGGATCAGTTCCAAATATTCCATCTTTGGCTGTTCTTGTCCACCTCTTCAATATCAACGCCGGAGGAATCTTCAACACGTCAATCGTTGTGAAAATCTTTAGGATGTGAGCACACAAAATCCCTCCAAATTCAAATTTACAGCAGCTACACTCGATATTCTTATCGTCATTCTTATGAACTGTAACTGTATGAGAGCATCTCCTAGTGTGGGGTGTTACCTTGTATTTTCTGTGTGTGTCGACATCCTCTAACATTTCAACACCACAATCATGCGACATAAACCATTGTTGTTCAAAGCACTTAAAGACCTCTGGGGTGTAAACTTTGCAGGCATCCTTTAAGATCAAAACTGGATAGTTAAGACTAGGTTGGCTGGTAATTGATTTGAAATCAGCCTTCAACACATCATATCTTCTTTCATCGAGTAGTCTTTCAAAGTGTTTGAAAAATTCTAAAAACTTGTGTTTGTAGGAGCAGTACCTTTTCAACATACTGTTCATACTCTCACTTCTCTGTGTTGTCGTCATATCAGCACAAAACATTTGTCGTCCATACACTAATGCCCACTTTCGCCTAATGCTAAACATGCGTTTCAACCAATCGTTGTTTTCAAGCCCGTAGTTTGTCAACATTTGATTCCAAGCTTCAACAAACTCTATCTCTTCTTCAAAATCATATATACACGAAGAAAAATCCTTAGAAAAATCTCTGAAATTATGGAACACCGAGCTAAGATGTATGGCTGCATTTTGAAATATGTGCCAAATACAGAGACGATGATTTGTTTCGGGCCATTGAGACGCCAAGGCCTTAGCCATGGCCGCGTCTTGATCTGTAAGAATGGTTTTTGGTTTTTTCCCATGCATAGCTTTGGTGAAAGTCTCAAACAACCAATCAAAAGTCATCGCAGTTTCATCGTATAATAGAGCTGCTCCAAAAAGAATTGATTGTTTGTGATGATTGACACCTACAAAAAGAGCAACTGGACGACCTTCATTATTCTTCTTGTATGTGGTGTCAAAACTGACCACGTCTCCGAAATATGAATAATCGGACCGCATGTTGGAATCACACCAAAAAATATTCGTTATCAAATCGTCCGCATCAAGTTGAAAAGCATTATAAAAACCAGGATCATTGGATTGTTTGTTCTGCAAATACTCTAATACACCCCCTGTTTCCCCAAAATTACACTCTCTGGTTCTTTTCGTGCGCAGGTAATTTTTGTAATCCTCAGGAAGAAAACCTAGATTCTCCCTTCCACCGATTTGTTTAGACATTAGAGCATGTGATGACTTAGGAGGAATTCCCACGTTAGTGGCCATCTCGATATGTAAGCCTGCAACTGCAGAAATATTCCTATGGCATCTATACAGGTGAGTTTTCTTTGGACTTGCAAGAGGATGACTATGATCACTAATAAAATTTACCACTTGGAACTTTCCATTGTCTGCACGCTTTATCCTCAATTTCGCTTCACAACAGAACCGAGTCACAGAACGTCTACGTTTCACATAGACATCACGTTTGTCCTTTCCCCGTTCACCCTGTGCACTACAACAAAAAACTCTATCCAGTATTTTACCCTCCTTGTCTACATGTTTTGAACTGCGCCTTATACCAAATCCTATTAGTTTAGCGTATGCTAAGTAGAATAGGTAGCCTTCTTCTTCACTCTCAAATTCTCTACCTAAAAGTGGAATTAAGTTGGATTCGATGTCCTCCAAAGGTTGGCCGTTTCCATCGAAATTCAATTGACGATGACAAGTAGCAGATTCGCTGTTCAGTTTGAACAAGTGGAAAATAAAGGTTTGTAGATTATTGGAAAATGAAAACAATATAAGCGAAGAAAGCTTCACTTCAACAGTATGAAGAGTGTAATATTAGGCGAATATAGTTTCGCTTCATAAGAAATTATCTCATAATATAGTAGTGAAGAGATCTTCGCTTACATGTGCACTACAAAAATTGGAGAAGTTAAACAATGTTACCTTAAATCAATAATATCATTCTCGTCCATATCATTCTCGCTGATACGTATTCCTTCCTGATAATCAAAAAGAACAGAACATTTCATGTCGAGTATTCAAAAAACATAGAAAAGGTTGGGAAGAAAAGTAAAGGAGGTATAGATGACATTCAAAAACATACCATTTTATAATTTAGGAAGATGGATTGATATTATAATGAAGTCTCCGGCGAAGGAGAGGTCGATGGTAGACAATGTAGTATAACTCCGGCGAAGAAATGGTCGTACGGTAGAGAGAGAGAAGAGTACAAAGTTGTCTAGCTTAGCAGCATGGCTTGCTGCATGCAGCATTTAATGAAAATGTGGCAGGTGTTAGGTGGCGGTGAGGTGACTTGTTAAAAAAATTATTTCATTTTAATAATTAAATGACAAAAATTATTATGAAATTAAATTAATAAATCAATCAATCAATCAGTAAGCGAAGATTTCTTCACATTATTATTTTGACAATTGTTTTACAAATATTATTTTGACAGTAGTTTTAAAAAATATTAATTATTTATCAAATTTATACTTCAAGTTATACAGTATTTCTTAATGTTTCAAGATTTAGTTAAATATAAGGCTGATGTTTAAAAAAAAAACAATTCGAAGAACAAAAAACATAATTCTGAAATCAAATATGACATTGAATTTTCAAGAATGCAAAATATTCAAATATTAAGTAACAAATTAAACCAACACATGTCTATTACAAAAACAAAGGCTGCAAATCACAAGCAGCAATGGATTCTAGCAAGCTTGTGTGAGGAACACCAAACACATCCAAATATGTCTTCAGAGGATTCTCTGCCTCAAATACCCAAACAAGTTCATTAACATCGTGCCGAGACTTGTCGTATACAACTATAGTTTTGTCGTCCTCGGGCTCGACAAATGGATTCTCCATTTCTTTAGTTGTACCTCCTCCAGCAATTACAAATCCCATAAGATCAAGTTTGTAAGCCGGGATGAATTCCCCTGCAAATATGAAGGTGTAACTGTCGAAGAGTTTGGGCAGCTGAAAGAAAATACAATACATTATTAGTAATCATGGACAATTGAATATCATATGGAGGAGTAGGAATAAGACAAAACTTACATTGTTCAAATAACGCATTCTGCCAGCTCTTGGACCGCCCACAGTCCCATGATTATCTCGCTGCACCTCGTATGGTTCCTCGTCCACGTAACAGTTAAATCTGATTGATGATTTTATCCCTGTATAAAAGCAATAGGTGTTTTTAGTTTCATATATGTGAAAATGAATATTGAGTTAACAGTAAAGGGTTAAGAATAACAGAGTCTAACAATCAATGGTAAGGACCCAACTCCCGTTCAATATGCCCTTCAATACTTTGATGGTGCGACCGCATCCACCATTAGAATCGGTGGATGCTATGACGTGGGTAACATCGTCTCGCCACCTCATTGACACCGTGGCACCACATGTGTTAGCATATTGTTGCATCAAGTGCTGTTTAAGAACAATCATAAATATTTCAGTTAAACAGGATGAAAACTTACACAATATGGAAAAAAAAAGGGAGAAATGTAACGAAGAGTACTATCTCTTCACTTGTTAATTGATTTGGGCATAAAATTCAGTCTTTGCCAAAGTTTTGGACGGATGCTGAGGCAGTTGCCTGCACGTGGATGAAAAAAAAACGGTCTTTGTGAGTATGTACTAGGGTTTCATGGAAATAATATCACAAAACACAACACTAGGTAAGTTTTCATAAATAACATTGATTTACAGTCAAGGTGACATTTTGAGAGTAGGGTTTCCTAAAGATTAAAGAGACAACAACATCACATAACAGAATCTAGTGTAGTAGTTCCATAATCCTAAATAATAAAAGTTACTAGTCAGGAATACGTACCATTGTGGAGTCGTGAAGATGTGGATTCAGGTTCGGTCGACGGGGAGCCGGTTACGAATCGCCGTGAAAAGGAGGCAGGAAGAGAGAGAGATGAATCGGGCGGCAATGATAATAAAATAATCATATTAGGGGGTATATATATTCATGTAACCGGGGCGAACATGTCTTCTTTCGAAAAGCGACTATTCATTCCATGTAACATGACACAGGGACCAAGGGCGAATAAGTGTTCTCTCGAGAAACGACTATTCAATCCATTTTACATGGAACATGGTCTAGGCGAACAAATGTTCTTTTCCAGCGAAAAAATTTAAATAAATAAAAAAAAGTAATGAATTAATTGAAGCAAATATATCTTCGCTCATGAAGGACTCCAGCCAAAAAAAATGAAATAAAAAAAAATTGGAAAAAAAATCTAGCCGGTAATTGAGGCGAAGATTTGTTCGGTTGCTGCATGTCATCTTCAATTAATTGAATTAATATTTAATAAACGGAAATATAAAATCCATGTCATTCGGGTCTTTACATAAACGGGTAAGTGTCTTTACATGGTAGGCAAGAGGTCTTTACATGGGTGGGTATGGGGGTTTTACATGAGGTTTTTATTAAAATTAATGGAAGCAAATATATCTTCGCTCCAGAGAGTCTCGGGGCAAAAAATATGAAATAAAAAAAAAATTGGAAAAACAAACAAGCCGGTAATTGAGGCGAAGATTTGTTCGGTCGCTGCATGTCATCTTCAATTAATTGAATTAATATTTAATAAAGGGAAATATAAAATCCATGTCATTTTGGTCTTCACATAAACGGGTAAGTGTCTTTACATGGTAGGCAAGCGGTCTTCACATGGGTGGGTAGGGGGGTTTTACATGAGGTTTTTATTAAAATTAATTGAAGCATATATATCTTCGCTCCAGAGAGTCTCGAGGTAAAAAAAAATTAAATAAAAAAAAAATATAAAATCCTAGAAAATAAAAGATTGAATTAATTGAAGCGAATATTATATCGCTGCCTGTGTTATTTAATAAATTAAACTTATATTTAAAAAACGTAAATTTAATATGACTGTCAATTCGGTCTTTACATGGACGTGTAAGTGTATTTTCATGAACGGCAGGCGTTCTTCTCATGGGTGGGTATGCGGGGTTTACATGAGGGTCATGGCAACGGGCGTGTAGATCAGAGCGAAGATATCTTATCTGGGTATTATCTGAATATTATATTATTTCCTGGCGTTAACGGGCGCTTCCGTTAACGGCGTCTTGTGTGAACCCGGGCCTAAACCCGGATTCCGGATTCTCCCTCCCTCCGTCTCCTGCCCAGATTGATTTATTATTAAATTATTAATGCTGCAATCTGATTGGTCCGCCACAGGGGAACACGGCAATCGGTAGCAGAAGATCTGAACTGCAAATGAGAAGAGCAAATATTTACTACCAGTACAAATGAAAAAAAGCAAGTCAAAAAATCGTTTCCCACCTGACACCTGACATGTTGTTTGATTAAAAATATAAAATTGTTGCTTTTTAATTTTTTTTAATTGATAAAATGTGGATCTGATCTCTTTTATTTGAAAAAAATGACTGTTTTTCATCAATTGAAAATATGACCGTTTTATTACAGTTTTTTTTATACATATGATCAGGTTTTTTTTTATTTAGATAAAATCTATAAATGCTCACACACTATCTAATTTCATCTCATATTCTCTTCAAAATTGTATCTACTTGAAATCTGAAAAAAATGGAAAATAATTCTTCTCAAGATTCATATATCCATCCTCAAATTTTCACTTCCTCTCCTCAAAATTCCAATGTTCGACCCCAAAATCCAAACAATCGTGCCCACAATTTATTATTTCATCCGAGCCATCAAATGAATCCTCATATATTCACCCCTCCTTACATGTATTCTGCCGAAATGTATCAACATCCATATATGCCATCTCCGATCTATGGAATGAGTCCTCCTAGAGCACTTGGGATGACTTCCAAATCGTCCAGAAAAACTAGTATTGGTGGAACTAACACAGACAAAGAGTGTGAAACACCATCTTCTGGTCAAGATTCTCCATTTCATCCATATCTGTCTCCACCGGGTATTGATGCAATTAATCTAGACGCGAGTGAAGATACTGATGATGGAGAAAATGTGTCGGGCCCAAAGAGTCGTACTTATGCTGCAAGGTACACAGGTCAAGAAAATGAGATCCTTGCACAAAGTTGGGTGAATGTCAGCAAAGATGCAGAAATCGATAATGCTCAGAGATTGGATGGCATGTGGAAGAGGATTGTCGATGATTATAATAAAAATCTACCTATAAACTGCCCAGTGAGAGGTTGGGACCTTTTAAAAACGCTTTTTTACACGCTGCGAAGGTTTGTGAGTGCCTTTAACGGATTGTACAATCAGATGAAGAAGGATTGGGGAAGTGTGCAAAGTGATGTTGATATACTCATGCATGCAATGAAAGGGTGGGCACAAATGTACAACAACAATGCGTTTACTCACTTGGGCATGTGGAATATACTTAAGGAAAATCCTAAGTGGATAAACCAACAGGAACGTGATCATTGCAGCAGGAAGAAGACAAAAAAATTGCTCAAGGAGGATACATGTCTTCTTCTAATCCGGAAGATGCCGATGAAGAACACGTACGTCTGATCGGTCAGAAAATAGTGAAGAGGAAGGGTAAGATGAATCATCCCTCGAAGGATATCATGTACGAGGAGATGAAACAACGCATCGACAAAAATATAGAGGAATACAAACCGATAGCAAATGAGAAATTGAAGGAACAAATAAAATGTAACTTGAGTAACTTGAAGGATATCATGTATACATGTATTATTTCGCATAACATGATAACTGAGGATGAAGGGGATACAACATTCAACTGGTCGAAGGAATCCAATGACAACAATACAATTCCAAAGATATTTCAATGTCCCGTCGGAGGATTTAATGAGTATAGCAAGAGACGGGCTGCACTACATGACAAGCAAATGCATCAACAACTTCTGTTAGGATCTAGATCGCCGATAGTGGACCGGTGTCCGACTAAAGGATAATCTCTGACAACACTCAACGGTTGACGCTAATCCGGTTAAGAATTAACACCGGTTTCAATACTACATAAGCTGTCACAAACCCTTGCACCGAGTTCAAGTGCGAAAGTGGTTTGTTTCAGATTGAAGCAACACACATAAGATGGATAGAGATGAGATTTGGAGAATATCGGTTTAAAGATTAGTGAGGCGGTTAGAATGATATGATTCGGTTCGAATATGAAGCCGATAGGAAATAGAGCACGAGACAAGTTTTTATGGATGTTCGGAGATAAAACTCCTACGTCACCCCTTCTTCTCAAACAACGAGAAGGATATTCACTAAGGAATACTCAACCACAATACACGATCGAGTCTTATTTACTGCTCGATAATCACTCTTACAATTCTCACAGAAATTGCAATACACTTCACAAATGCACACTTAAGCTTTTAATCTTTTAGAGAGATAATGACTTTTGATCACATTATAAATTTGTAACTTGTTCGCTCTATGTGTGTGTCTTCTTGCTTCTTCAGCTTCTCCTTTTATAGGTGAAATGTGCCAACGGTCACATTTCTTCAACGGATACCTTCAGGGCAATCCTTGAATCTGATTGGTTGAGCAGAGGATCAACATAGCATTAAATGCGTTTAAGACATGAATCAGACCGACTTCATTTGTCTTTTCTTGATTATAGCAACTGTCGGTTGGACAGTTGCCTACACCTACACCTGAGAAGTTGCTTTTTTGACTTATACCAAAATGGTAACTTTTCTTCAGGCAATCTTCTGCAGCCTGCAGCGTATCATCAGACTTGTATGAATATGGAAATTTTACAGTCTGATCCTTTGATGTAATCTTCTGCATATACTTAAAGTATTTGTTTGCACCAATTTGTACACTGTTCTCAATTTGATATTCTTGACTTCTTTCTCTAAATAGTCTTCTCGTTGGATTTGGATTGTATTCTTCACTTCAACTGATTATATTTACAGGTTGTTCAGTTCAACCGGATAGCTTCAGGTTTTAAATATGTCATTTGCTTCTTCTAGCCGGATTGATTTCTTGACCGGTTGGAGTTCTTGACCGTTCTTTCCTGCACAATGAGTTTGTTTTGTTAAGTTCTTATTGACCGGTCAAATTTATCTAACAATTTCTCCCTTTTTGATTATTTTATTTAAAATATTCAAAACCATGCGTCCGATGGTCGTTTAAAGAGTTTGTTGTTTTGAAAAATATTTTGAAAAAGACTTTGAAAAATTTTGAGAAAAATTTTATCTATCAATTTCTCCCTTTTTGATTATTTTATTTAAAATATTCAAAACCATGCAAGAAGTAAGAAATAGGCCGGTTGTCCAAAAATACTTTATATATATAGAAAATAGTATAAGGTAGACATAAGATAAATTAAGGTAGACATGAAATAAATGAGTGGAAATTTATTCCCTCTTCTTATCGTCCTTCTTGTTCATAAGTTCCTTGATGTACTCAGACATGATCCCCTTTCCCGGATTACATGGATCAAAGCCCGGTATGGAGGAAGATGCTAGTATGCCTGAGTAGCCGGTTACCGATGAAGACCGTGTTGGTGGAGCAGGAGGTGCTTGAGAGATCGGAGTTCGTTGAGGAATAGGACTTGGAGGAACTGTTCGCAGTGGAATCATATTGATCGGAGAAATCCGCGTTCTTTTCTGCAGCGGTTGAACATTCTCCTTAATTTCATTAGAGTCGGATTGTTCCAAGTTAACTGGTTGTACACCGGTTGGTTCAACACAACTGTCCATCAACATTTGAACCTTTTCAGTCGCTGCCTTTTCGGCCTGTTTTCTCTTTTTCGTTTCGGCTCGTGTTGTATGGATAACCGGAGTAGAGGATGTCGTATTCTGTTCCTTCAATTCCGGATCGGCAATCTCTTCTTCATCAACCTGTTGGGCCAGATTTGCATCCGTATGTTCCCTTTCCTTTAAAACTTGCAGTCTTTCATTTTCTTCCTCTTGGACCTTTAAGGCTGCCATCTCATCCTATTTGATTTGTGCTTCGTCGGCTGCCATCTTAGCCGCGATCATTTCTTCAAGGGTTGCAATCCTTTGATCCATTGAACTAAGCCGCTGGTTCGTAGACTCAATCATCCGGTGAGTTGTTTTTGTCCGTTCCTCCAGCTTTGCCTGCCACGGTGCGATAGTGTCGCAGAAGAGTTCTTCGAGGCATGCTTTGATTCTTTCGTCAGATATAGAAAACGCCATCGATTGATCTTTGCGTGGGGACTCATTCTGACTAGATAGCTGATTATCCGTCCCGGTTTTATTAATTTGTCGGTCAGAAGACTTACCCGAAGAGGTCTTGGCCGGGGATTTTGGTTGAGGAGAGGCGATGTCGGCCTTCTTTGAAGTTTGTCCGGCTTCAAACTTTGATCTTTGTGACCTCTCTTCATCATCAAATTCTGACCGTGAAAATTAGGGAGCGTCATTCTCTTGACCGGTTTCTGATTCCAGCTGTGTCATTGTGTCTTTCAATTCTTGTGCCGTTTTCTTTAGTGATTCCAGCACCATCTGATCAATTACAGTCATCTCATTGCATTGTCGTTGTATGTTGAGGATGGAGTTGGTGAATTCTTTCAACCTGGCGTGTGTCTCTACCATCTTTCCCCTCTTAAGAGCAACCGCAACGCTCTTCGTTTTTGCCAGATCAAACACCGTTTTCTCGAGTTCCACCAGCGTTTCCCATTTTAGATGGGCAGGACATTCGGGAAACATGTCGGCGAATCCAATTTCCGTTCTTATAATAGCCCATTCATAGAAGACGTTACTTACTTCGTGTGCTTTTTCATTGAGTTGCTTTATGATTTCGGCCACAACCGAATTCCCCATAGCTTTGATGAGTTCTTCTTCAGTTTCCGGTTGGTTGACTAGGCCGGTTCCTTCATCGATATCCACTTGATCAATTACTTTCTCTTTCCCTTTGTTGCTTGCCTTATCTGTATTGTCTAACCGATCCTTCTCGGTTTCGTTATCAGGACATTTAGAAGAGGCATTAACCTGATGTGCTGAGTCGTCCTTGGAGCGGCTAGAAATGCTAGCCGTGGAGACAACATGATTTGGAACATCGTCTTGAACGTTCACCGAGCCGAATGTATGAGGAGCAGTTTTTGTCTTTTCGCTCCCGGTTTCCTCTGCCACTGGAGCCTTCTTTTTCTTAGGCTGAGTTTTTTTGGTTTGAGCCTTCGACTGTTTAATTGCCGAGACTTTCGTCTTGCCGGTTCTCGTAAAGTGTACTGATTTTAATATCTTAGAACTTGGAAGGAAGATACCTGGACCGGTCTTGATATCAAGATGAAGCAACAACTTGCCAAGTTGTATGGCGTATCCTTGAGATCGGTTTGAATTGGGATCCACCATTTCACAAAGGTTGGAGAAGATTACTTCGTCCTAGTTAATCTTGTCTCCCTTGACTATGCCGACCATTATTTCAATTTTGAACTGGTGAGGCTGTCGAAGTTTCCTCCCCTTTCCTGGATCGACTTGGATACGATATCGTAGAGCGGCCTGTATTCAGGTTTCAGGTCGCCTTTCTTACCGGACACTGCCACCGGTTCACTAGAGTTTGAGATGTTACAGCAAACCGCTAGGGTCTCATTTTCATCCCCATCCTTAATAAAATCACGACCCTCCGTTGGTAGCTGAAAAACTTCAGCAAGCAATTCCTTTGTGAGATCAAAGGTTTGTCCACCGACCGACGTGGAGATGATTTCGTCATGTAGTTTGGCGTTCGTGAAGAACTCCGTTACTGCATCCTTATATACGACGAACGGACCATTCAAGAAGTTCTCCAGACCCGAGGCCGTTATTAACTCCATTACATGTTGAGATTCTTCTGAACCATGGCTTCGAAGGTCTTCGAAGTCGACTTGCACAATGTGGGTAAAGAGAGCAGAATCCCGACCCATTTTAGTTTTTAGAGATTTGAGAGGAAACTTAGATTATCAGAGTGTTTGTAAGAGAGAGAGAGAAGACAAATGGCATGAAATGATTTTGTGAGTTATGTTATGTATTTATAGACCGCGTGGGACGTGTCTCAGAATGCGAA
Organism: Impatiens glandulifera; assembly: GCF_907164915.1. Lineage (NCBI taxonomy): Eukaryota > Viridiplantae > Streptophyta > Magnoliopsida > Ericales > Balsaminaceae > Impatiens > Impatiens glandulifera. The sequence goes on from NC_061863.1 coordinate 28,059,470, forward strand.
TCGGCGCATCGAATGATGTGAACTATCACATCCAAGGGAAAGGGCGCCAAAGTTTCCCTCCAAAATTGTTGGCGGTAACTTTGAGCGGTAAAATTTCGATGATAAACAATAATTTAAGCGACAAAGATTTTTAATTATGAGGAATAGAAATACACTGACACTTTGAAAATAGAACCGATGTAATATCGGTTTGGATAAGCATAAACGGTTAAATAAGTTAACCGACCTAGAATTTATAACCTATCAACAATCCTAGACATCTTGTCTTCCACCGATTCCTTGGTGAGGATGTTCGTCGGATTCACCGGTGATCCCGGTCCAAGATTTGGAGCGATTGATCGAATGATTTGGCTCAGTTGAGGAGCATAGCCGAGCTTCTTCTTGGTCTCAACCATTGTCTTCAGATTATCAAAGATAACCGAGGCCCAGTTGATAGGAGTTGGACTTACGATGTAGTTCTGATTTGGAGTTTAACATAGAATAGATCAGTTGACGATCTCATGTAGAATTTGGATATGAGGGGCAAGGTTAGCTTTGAGGCCGTTGTTCTGAACCGGTGTTTCAGAGATGGAGAACAGGTCAGCATATTCATCATGCGTCCCGTTCACTCGAGGTGGGAAGTCTGAAAATCCCTCAGTCGGGAGGTTGAACAACTCAACGATTGTGTCCTCCGAGATTTGAATGCGAACATTGTCGTATATGATGGAGACGATGAGATCGTCAAGAAAGGATGCATTGGAAAAGAACTCCAAAACCTCCGGAAGAAGAATGGATTCGGATTCTTCCAGAAATCCGCGAAGACCGGTGTCGATGAGTGATTCAAAGAGGATCTCCTTTGTTTCAACATTATCAGAAGAGAGCACCGAATCAAAGTTAACACACAGGTAATTTCGAAGTGTTGGGTGAGATATTTTTTAGATTGTGTTTAGAGAGATGTAGGTTGTGTTCTTTGAAAACTTGCGAAATGTGTTGTAATCTTTGAGAGAGTGTGAGGCTTCTTAAATAGGGTGTAAATGAGGGAAGGATAACGTAAGGACATTAATTATAAGGGTTTTGTCATTTATGAAATGTCTTAAAGTATGAGGAATATTTATGTTTTCAAAGCAAATTTCTTGGGAAGTGGTAGTTTTGACTGGTCATGGGAACCGATGTGAGGAATCTAGTTGGAAACCAACTGAATTTAATGTTTTTGTAGTTTCCCATGCAACTAGAATTTAATATGCTAAGAGTCGTTAAAATAAGAGTAGATAATATTAGACCAATATTGAAACATTGTCACAAAAGATTGACATAATTAATTATACAACCAGTTCATGCAACAAAATGACCGGTTATCCGATGAAATGGTTCCTCAGCGTCTAGAGGAAGAGTTGACTCTCTGCTTCTTCTTCCAGGCTTTCTCGAAGCGTTCGAAGAATGAGTCGGCCGAATCTCTTGTCATGAGCTGAAATGGGCTTAATCCCACGCCCGGACAGAGAGGAACACCGAGATCTAGAAGGGGAGAGCTTATCTGAGGTATATAGTTGGTGTGACGAGTGGAGATCATCCAGATTAGGTTGTCAAAGAGCAACCTTGACCAGTTAACCGGAACATCATTTATGATGGCGGTCATGATATCAAAGGATTTGGTACAGAAGACATTGGTAACATCCTTTCCAAGGATGGACTTACCAACAATATCGTTGAGCAACTGATATTCAGCCCTCAACGAGGATCTTGCCCCGTGATCACCAACAGGAAGAGGAGAGTGAGAAAAGTGTTGAAACATTGTAGCCTTTTGTTCCTCCGAAGGAGAAAGGTCGGTGAGACCTTCTCTAGGTAGTTCATAGCACCGAGCAAAGTCTTTCTCGGTGAACTCAAAGACCGTACCTCTCACCTTGGACTAGATGAGAGTGTCATAGAAGGGAGTACCGCGGAATATTCTTGCATTTTGTAAGAACTCCATAACGGTATCTGGAAAGATGATGTGTCGGTCATCAAGGAAAGTCCATAGGTCAGAACTTTCAATTGATTTGATCATCTTATAGATTTCGAAGTGGTTTGTTCCTAAAACTGAGTCAAACTCGATTTGAAGAATGTTTTGGAATGAGGATTGAGACATTTTGATCTAGTGGGATGAGAGAGATTTCTAAGAAGTGTAGAATAGTTTAGGAGTGTGATTATATGTTGATGTTCATCTAACTTATATATTAGATTGTAAGATGGAAGTTGATGGTATTATCTAGTGGATGATGCATGATGTTGTTATTAACCGTAAGATAAAAGATCTTACTGGGATTGGGTGTGATAATAGCCTAAGGATGTGAGTCATTGGCCTAGACGGTGGGAGATATCATATCTTCACGTCTTTTAAGGCATGACTGCTTTGTTTTGAAAAGGAATCTTTTCAGAATAGATACGTCCAAACACATGATCAGTTATCCCCTTTTGTTGGGAAACTAAATATTCTAAAGTAAAGTATATCCAAACCGGTTGGTTTTCAGTTATTAGTCCCGATGCAGTTATTTGGTTAAATACTAAATAACTGGTCGGTTAACTATAACTAATAGGCAATGCGGTTTTTCAATAGGTACAATGGTAATTTCATTTTCCGACATTTTAGGAAGAACTGCTGGGTTTGTCTGTCCGAACCGATTTTTCCTTTTTAAAGAGAAAAACATTTAGGTAATTTCGGTTAAAGATTTTAAGAGATAAGTTGATTCATATCGGCAAGACCAAGAATATTTCTGAAGAAAGAAAACTTAGCTTCCTGTAGAGGCTTTGTAAAAATGTCGGCAACTTGTTGGTCGGTTGATACATATTCTAACCGGATGTGCTTCTGTTGGACATGTTCTCGGATAAAATGATGCCTTATATCGATATGCTTAGTTCTTGAGTGTAAGACCGGATTATATGTAATTGTTATGGCACTTGTGTTGTCACAGAATATTGGAGATTCTTCGGCGGTGATACCAAAATCTCTCAGTTACTGTTGGATCCATAGAAGTTGAGCACAACAACTTCCGGCTGTCAGGTATTCAGCTTCTACGGTTGACATGGCAACCGACGTTTACTTCTTACTGTACCATGAAACAAGCCGATCTCCTAAAAATTGACATGTTTTACTGGTACTTTTTCTATCAACTTTACATCATGCATAATATGTATCAGAGTAGCTTGTTAGATTAAAAATGGAGTCCTTTGGATACCACAGTCCGACTTCCGGGGTTCCCTTTAAATACTTCAGAATTCGTTTAGCGGCTGTGTAGTGAGATTGTTTGGAATTAGCCTGGAATCTTCCATATACTCCGACCGCAAATAATATGTCCGGTCTACTTGCTGTCAGGTAGAGAATTGAACCGATAATTCCACGATAGGCTTCAGGTTGATTCCCTGACCGTCATCATCTTTATCCAGCTTGATTGATGAACTCATTGGAGTGGAGGCAGGGGAACATGTTTCCATCCCAAATTTCTTTAGTAATTCCTTTGTGTATTTAGACTGGTTAATGAATGTTCCTCCTTCAATTTGTCGAACCTGAAGACCTAGGAAGAAGCTTAATTTTCCCATCATACTCATTTCAAACTTGTTAGTCATCAGTTTTGAGAATTTATCGCATAGCTTAGGATCAGTTGAACTGAAAATGATGTCATCTACATATATTTGAACAAGTAGAATATGTTCCTTCTTCTCGAATTTGAATAGAGTTTTATCTACTGAACCTATGGTGAAGTCATGATCGGTCAGAAAGTTTGTTAAAGTATCATACCAAGCTCTGGGAGCTTGTTTTAAGCCGTAAAGAGCTTTATTTAGTCGATACACATGACTGATCAGGTCAGCATTTTTAAAACCGGGTGGTTGTTCGACGTATACTTCTTCACGTAACTCACCATTTAAGAATGCACTTTTAACATCCATTTGAAACACCTTGAAATTTTTGAAAGCAACAAATGCTAGAAAGATTCTAATGGCTTCAATTCTAGCTATAGGAGCAAATGATTCTTCAAAATCAATGCCTTCTTCCTGTTTGTATCCTTGTGCCACTAATCTAGCTTTGTTCCTCGTAACCAAACCGTTTTCATTGAGCTTATTTCTGAATACCCATCTTATTCCGATAACTGGTTGATCTTTCGGTTTATGAACTAAGTACCAGACTTTATTACTCTGAAACTAGTTTAACTCTTCTTGCATTGCTAAGATCCAATCCGGATCCAACAATGCATTATCCACCTTTTTCGGCTCAATCTGGAATATGAAAGCGGAGTTTTCATATTCTTCCAGTAATTGTTACTTAGTTTGGATGGGTAGTGAAGGGTTACCTATAATAAGCTCAGGAGGATGATTTATGTTCCTTTTGAAATCCGGTTTGGAGATGTCTACCAAATTACCGGTTATTTGATCAAGGATAGACATATAAGTAGGCTGAACAATAATGTCAGACCGACCGATTTCCTCAGTTGAGACTGAGGTGTTAGTTTCCTGCTGTTTGGTAGCTTGATCCGGCTGGGTTTCAACAATACCCATTTGGTCATGGATAAACCGTCTGAAAACTGGAATTTCATCTTCACTATCAGAATGGATATTTTGATTTTCCAATTTGTTGTGTAAATCAAAGGATGTTGTAGTGTTACTTTCAACCGATTCATCAAATACAACATGAAGAGATTCTTCCACGGTTGAAGTTCTAGTATTAAAAACTCTATATGCCTTACTAACCGCTGAGTATCCTAGCATTATCCCAACATCAGATTTTTCATCAAAAGTATTTAAATAATTTTTGTCATTATGTGAATGTAGCATTTACAACCGAAAATCCTAAGGTACCGAATGTTAGGAACTCTATCAAAGTATACTTCGTATGATGTTTTATTGCGATGCTTGTTAATCATAGACCGATTTTGTGTATAACATGCAGTACTAATAGCTTCGGCCCAAAATTTTTGAGCAATACCCAAATCGGCTACCATAGACCTCGCTGCTTCCTTGAGAGTTCGGTTTCTTCTCTCAGCCATACCGTTCTGTTGAGGAGTTCTAGCATTGGACAACTCGTGTCTGATGCCGGATTCCTCAAGAAATGCATTTAAAGTACTATTTGTAAATTCGGTTCCTCTATCACTTCAAGACAACTCGTGTCTGATGCCGGATTCCTCAAGACAACTCGTGTCTGATGGTATTTATACGTGTTGATTTCTCATTTTGTAAACGTTTAATCAGTGTAATCAAATTAAATGCGGTGTCACCAATGGATACCAGAAATATGACCCATGTATATCTAGAATAATCATCAATAACAACCATAGTGTAATGCATACCGCCTAAGTTGGTGACCTTAATCGGTCCAAATAGATCCATGTGAAGAAGTTCCAGACATCGGCTAGACTGAATGTTTCATTTGCTCTTAAAGGTGATTTAATCTGTTTACCCATTTGACATGTTGAACACACTTTCTCTTTATTAAATCTTATGTCAGGAATTCCTTCAACTAACTTCTTAGTACGAATATAGTTTATAGTTTTGAAGTTTAGATGATTTAATCTTTTATGCCACAACCAGGTTTGATCATTTCTAACTACCATACAAACAGGATATTCAATTTCATTCTTCTAGTCTACCTTATAGATATTTCCTAGCCTATTTCCGGTTAGTAATGTGCTACCATAACAGTCATTAACTAAGCATGCATGTCTATGAAATTCTACAGTATATCCAGCGTCACACCTTTGACTAATATTTAGCAGATTGAAATGTAAATTTTCAACAAGAAGTACATTGTTAATCGTTAAATTACCATGGACAATCTTACCCTTGCCCACAGTTCTACCTCTTGAGTTGTCACCAAAAACTATCATTGAACCGGCTTCTATTTTGATGTCGGTCAGAAAGTTGTTATTTCTAGTCATATGTCTGGAGCAGCCGTTGTCCAGGTACCACTTAGAGTTTCCTAGCCGTTTCTTCATAGCCTAAAAAATACATATATTTACAACTATTTGGTACTCACATTTACTTGGTTCCATGGTTGATTAGTCCCTTGGGTATCCATACTTTGATTACTCGCATAATTTTCACAGAGATGGTTTTGATGGTTTTACATGCGCTAGGTTTGGTGTGTTTCTGTCTACTTATTGTTACCTTGTGATGTTGAGGTGAGATTTGGTCGGTATAGTATGGGTACCTATTACTTAGTTGAGTAATTGTTCTTCTCTCAGGAAGAAACCATTTGGTTGTGTCGATTAGACCTACATATGTTATTTCCTTAGCTAGTTTTGAATCATGAGATGATTCAGTGTTGGTTGAAGAGCTCTTGACAAAGCTTATGAATGTAAGCTTGTCTTTGGTGAGATTCAATCTATTAAAGGATTTGTGTTAGGTGGGTGTTTTACTATCATAACCGAGACCAAATTTACACTTATTGGATCTTCGATAGCTCGCCATTTTACTAACTGCTTCACTAAATCCCTTCCATGTTGCCTTTAAGTACTTAGTTCGTTCATCTTCTTCTTCGGTCAACTCTTGAACTGACTCCTTGAGTTGTTCATTCTCAAAGGATAGTTTAGGTGTTGCCTCGATTTCTATGATTTCATCGGGTTGAACACTATTGGTTTCAAGGTTGGGTCGGGCTGGTGTTATGGGATCGGTTCCAAAGTTAAGCCGGGTTGGTACTATAGTTGATAGATATTTATACTCTACTACCATGGCATTTAGTGCAGTAACTAGGTCATCTTTAGTAAATTCATCACAAGAAAAATCAGATACATGTTCTTCATTTGCCATGAGGCAAGAGATTTCATCATCGCTGTCATTGTGAGCCCATAGGCTTCCTCCATCATCGGTTATCATTGCTTTCTGAATTTCTTTTCCTTCACCGGTTTGTGGGTAGTTGTTTCTTTGGTTCTGATCATTCGGTTTCCAGTCATCCCGTCTTGGCTTTCTGCATTCCCACATTTAATGTCCCAAACCATCACAGTTATAACACCTAACATTAGATTTATCACCGTAGTTATAGTTATAGTTGTTTGTCGGTTGACTTTTCTTCATGAATCTGCCAAACTTCTTTGCAAGCATTGCCATTGCATCCTTAGAGAATTGTTCTGCGTATTTGATCGGTATAGCAGTCGCTGGTTCTATGGATGTGACTAGTGCCTTAGTAGCGGTTGACGTTGATACTTCATTTTCGATCCTAGATCTCATTTCAAACTCACATGCCTTCAGATCCTCAAATACATCGTGTAGCTTCATCTTGTCTAGGCAGTTTGATTCTCTCATCACCATCGTCTTTATATCCCATGCACTAGGGAGAGATCTCAGAGCTTTGATGATTGTTTCCTTGTTATCATATTTCTTTCCAAGAAACGATAGCTCATTTACCACATTTGTGAAACGATCACTGAACTCCTTCATGGTTTCTTCTGGCTTCATTTTGATGTTTTCAAACTTCTGGGTAGCCACCATTATCTTGTTTTCCTTGGTTCTTTCATTTCCCTCATGGAGTTGAATCACCGTTTCCCATGCCTCCTTTGCATTTTTGCATTCTCTGACCTTATTGAAAGTGTTTCTGTCAAGAGACTTGAAGATGTGGCTTCTGCAGTGATTATCAAGATTGTTTCTCCTTTTATCATCAGTTGTCCATTCTTTTGTCTTTCTCAATCTTTATCGGTCCATCAGACAGAATGAATGTCATCACATCATCCATAGTAACTAGGTGCAGATGCATGAATATTTTCCAGTTAGCGAAATCGTCTCCTTTTAGCATTGGAGGCTTCTCGCTGAAAGTCATGCTTGCTTGCTCCGTGTTGCTTGAGTATTGAGACTGACTTCTCTAATACCAATTGTTAGGATCTAGATCGCCGATAGTGGACCGGGGTCCGGCTAAAGGATAATCTCTGACAACACTCAACGGTTGGCGCTAATCCAGTTAAGAATTAACATCGGTTTCAATACTACACAAGCTGTCACAAACCCTTGAACCGAGTTCAAGTGCGGAAGTGGTTTGTTTCAGATTGAAGCAACACACACACAGGATGGATAGAGATGAGATTTGGAGAATATCGGTTTGAATATTAGTGAGGCGGTTAGAATGATATTATTCGGTTCGGATATGGAGCCGACAGGAAATAGAGCACGAGACAGGTTTTTATGAATGTTCGGAGATAAAACTCCTACGTCACCCCTTCTTCTCAAACAACGAGAATGATATTCACTAAGGAATACTCAAACACAATACATGATCGAGTCTTATTTACTACTCGATAATCACTCTTACAATTCTCACATAAATTGCAATACACTTCACAAATGCACACTTAAACTTGTAATCTTTTAGAGAGATAATGACTTTTGATCACTTTGTAACTTCGTAACTTGTTCGCTCTATGTGTGTGTCTTCTTGCTTCTTCAACTTCTCCTTTTATAGGTGAAATGTGTCAACGGTCACATTTCTTCAACGGATACCTTCAAGACAATCCTTGCATCTGATTGGTTGAGCAGATGATCAGCATAGCATTAAATGCGTTTAAGACATGAATCAGACCGACTTTATTTGTCTTTGCATGATTATAGAAACTGTCGGTTGGACAGTTGCCTGCACATGTGAAGTTGCTCATTTGACTTATACCAAAATGGTAACTTTTCTTCAGGCAATCTTCTGCAGTCTGCATCGTATCATCAGACTTGTATGAATATGGTAATGTTACAGTCTGATCCTTTGATGTAATCTTGTGCATATACTCAAAGTATTTGTTTGCACCAATTTGTACATTGTTCTCAATTTGATATCCTTGTCTTCTTTTTCTAAATAGTCTTCTCGTTGAATTTGGATTGTATTCTTCACTTCAACTGATTATGTTTACAGGTTGTTCAGTTCAACCGGATAGCTTCATGTTTTAGATATGTCATTTGCTTCTTCTAGCCGGCTTGATTTCTTGATCGGTTGGAGTTCTTGACCGTTCCTTCCTGCACAATGAGTTTGTTTTGTTAAGTTCTTATTGACCGGTTAAATTTATCTAATATTTCGATCGGACTTGATTGAGCATGTTTGGGGGCGTTACTAGAATTAGTAACAAAATATGATTTAGTAGTGTATTTTTTCCATGTATTATTGTGATTTAGTTTAACATTTTACTCGTTTTTCATTTCTTAATTAAAATTTTTTATTTTTCAAAATTTTATACACAAATTATTGACAATTTAATGTCCTAAATTATTTTTAATATAATTTATAAATATTAGTTTTATTTATTTAAACAAATTAATATAATTAAAAATAAACAAGATTTACTTAAATTATTGAATTAAAAAATATTGTATGAATTAAATGATGTGAATGGTGGGACTTGAAATAGTAACAATTGTACTTGAGATGGTTGGAAAATAAAAGTATAAATTGATAAGTATAATTTACTTTTGATGTGGCCGATGATGTGACACATATTTATACCTATGTATGGTATAGTAATGGTCTAATCAAACACTTTCGTGTAACATAAAGATTTAGGGCTAGTATCATCCAGCTTATTCTCAGCTTTTTTACGCCAGCTTATCCAGCTTATTCTCAGGTAAATTTAATATGATCTTAACTTATTTAAATGTTAAGCTTGAGTATGTTCCCTCAGCTTATTTATTTATTTATATTTATAATATTATTTAATAATTAATATTATATATATAATGATATATATATATATTAATTAAATTTTAAATATTAATATATGATTTAAATTAAAAAATAAAATATATTTCAAAATATATTTTAAAATAAATTATATTAATATATTAATTTTTATAAATTTTTTTTATTAATATATAATTTTAAATATTAATAAATGACTTAAATTAAAAAATAATATATTCTAAAATAAATGATGAAAAAAATAATTTATTATTATATATATTTTTCATATTTCCACACTCTCCATCGTCCATTTATTTTCGAGGTCTCTCACCCTATTCGTATTATAATTTATTTCAATTGTAATTCGATACTTTTGGATAATTAAGACTAGTTTAATTTCTAAAACTATAATTTATAAATAAAAAAAATTATAATTTATTTATATTTTATATTTTACTTAATTATTTTATATATTTAGATACATATGTTATAAATAATAAATAAAAATATATTTGAATGTATGTTTTTTATTATAATAATTTTATATAAATATATAAAATATTATAAATATATGGAATAGATGAGAGAGAGATTAAATTGATGAGAGAGAACGAATAAAATGATTAAAAATGAATGAAATAAATGAAAGAGAATAATAAAAAAATATTTAAAATTGATGAGAGAGAAAAACACTGAAATTATAATCTTAAACGCTGAGATTATAATCTTAAACACTGAGGAGGGAGATAAAGAGAAAATTGAATTTAAACGCAAAAGTGTGTTTGATTATAATTTTTTGCGTGAGCTTATTACGCAAAGTTACTGTAGCAACTTATTACATAAACGCTCAAACTCAACTTATAAACTTATAACGCTGATCAAACAAGACCTTAATATTATATCCTCTGCCAGTCATAATTTGAAATTTATCTTAAACATTTAATAGAGTGATACATCTCTTATGATGATTTACCTAGTTATTCATTCACATATTTCTTTCTTTTTTATCCTTACAATTAAGGAACGAGAATCACGATTCTGAGTGATCTATATTTAATATGTTAACATAAATGATAATGATCTAAAAAAAAATATAAATTATGATTTATACAAAAAAATATATATTATTTAAAATTAGCTTGATACCAAATAAAACAAAATTCACACAACCCTGCGTGATCCAAAAAATAATTTTGTATACCAAACAAAATAAAGAAGTAAAAAAAAAATTTCTACATAATGATCCAAAACACAAACTTCTCCCAAACAAGAACAAAATTCATTTTCAATTGTCACATGCTTATTGTTTTATTATTATACTACTATTAACAATTTTATAAATAATGAGAAAAAGTTTTCATAGGAAAACAATAGATTCTAAGACAGAAATATCAATACATATAAATTAATGATTGCACAATTTCCAAAATCAATATTAGAAGATTAATAACTATATATAGTATGAATTAATAGCTATATAAGATTAAGCCAACAAGATTACAGAGCAAAGAATGATTATATATGACAGGATATGACACATTTTTTTTTATCTTTGAAGACTTTTTTTCCTATATAATCTACATTTTGTATTTTGTACAAATCTCTTCTATAATATTTTTATTTAGATTACCTATCAGACAAGACGGAGTTGGTCCAGGAAAGCATCGCATCTCTTGCAAAAGAGGGTAAATCTGCAGCACAAGGTTTTGTAAGTAGGGATAATTAGATGAAGATGAGGCAAAAAGTTGAAGAAGAATTAATATTTTCTCTACCGATGCGAATTTCGAGTTAGATTTTTTACTAAATATATATTATTCATACATACCTCGTGCTACCTCAAAAGCAACTGATGGCATATCTATCTGATCCTCCACAAGTCGATACACATCAAGGAGCTGTTGTTGTTCATCATTAAGAAGATAAAACAATCTCATATTTTTTATATTGTCATCCATCATCAATAATTAATTATTTACCTCTTGAATGTGAAGTTTGGAATCTTCCGTTAAAGCAAGAAGTAGTTGCTTGCGGATTCCTTCATCTACTAGGAATAGTCGAGCCCCATCCTTTATCGTATCTGTCAGGTCCAATTTTCTCTCAATCTGCACCGGTCGTGTTGCTGAACTTTCACTAAATCACACAACACAATAAGAAAACAACAGTCAGAGACAATATATTAAATCCTGTTTATGATATGATAGTTTGTTGTCAACCAAAACAACATTATGAAATATCTTTTCGTACATGTTCCCATTGACAGCAGGATTGTTACTCATCTTTGTCACGTTTTCCTTAGCTAGAACTATTAAATTCTCCAGGCGTTTCCACTGGAAAACACCATCTTTAAATAATACCTGACATCAAAATAATGAGCTTTGGTCAGTCAGTGTAAGATTTGAGAATAAATGAAGCACCAACCCATTTAGAACTTGTTTGATGTATTTCAAAAAGGAAAAAAAACCATAGTTTGGTTAAAAAGTGGATTTGGGTTAGATGAAATTAATATTTTAAAAAAATAAAGTAAAGATATTTTAGTTGATGATTTGCAATTTAAGGGGTTATCAAATAAGGCTCAATCATCATGTTTTCAAGGTCTATCTTTCTTTTTTTTAGAATTAAAGGAGAACTAGCATGACACCCACAGACATGGTTCCCGGCTTAAAAACCTTTTCAAGGTCTGTCTTTCAAATGGACAAAACCAGAATATTAAAAAATAATCAATTATGGTCCTCTTCCTTAAATGCATTTGTTAAGTTTTTAAACAATATTGACATGGTATACATCTTATCAGACACATTAATATATTATAAAGTATTTTTTTTGGTAAAGAACATTACAGTTCCTCAAAAGAATCCAATTACAAAGAATCCAATTTATAAACGAGCAGTGAACAGATAATAATAATACATAACTGAACATACTTGGGTTCCTTCCTACCTGTATGAGACGTTCACGTAAGGCAGGGTTTGGATCTGTGAGAAGTCTTTTGGCCACATATGGATAAGCAACCTAACAAACACGGTCATCTTTTAGTATAAGAGTATTAACTAGTTAATGCAATAAGGACATCTATAAATGAGAAAACATGGCTATAACATGTGAAAGAAAACAAATAACTAAAGATAATACTTGAAAAGAAAAAAAGAAAAGTTCTTCACATGGTTTGATTCTTGCATTAAATCAGAAACTTCTCAACGATAAAAATGTTTCAACTTCAAATATAACAAGTAATTATTCATCAATTTGCTTCACTAAGAATTTAATATTTGAACAAATAAAGATGATTGGGATGAAATGATTATGATTGAGATCTTATGGAGAAAATAACTATTTATTATATACAAACAAAAAGTAAATAACTTACGGTTTTAATTCTCTGTTTCTCAGATATTGCTACATCACTTTGAGTGCATATATATATGCTAGAATCTCTAATGTATCCCTAATATCTTACAATCAATCAATCTAATTAATTATGGTAATAATCATTCTATCCATAATCAATTAAGACCTAAGTCTATCTCAGCCTAATATTCCTTATTTGGGGAAATCTTGAGACCTGGAGAAGTAAGAAACTCAAATGAAATGTGAATAACCTGTCCCCTATCTTTAAAAGAAGGAAGCCGTTGTTTCTAGAAGTAGTGTTGAATCCGAGTTGATAACATTATCATATGAAAAATTAGTTAATTCAATGGATAAATGTTAATTTTTAGTATTTTTCTCTAACTACTTCTATTTATCTTAGTAAAATAGTTACTCATTTGTAGGAAGATTAGTATATCCTCAAAGATGTAACTTATACTTAAACAAACCCTACTGGGGAATAAGATTATAGCAATTTTTCTCTTAAAGTTGTTTCAACAGTATCTTATATTTTGTCTTACACAAAATGAGAAGAAGGTTGCTATTCAATACACAAATAAAACTCCCATAAATCAAATCAAATACAACTGTTCTAATCGTGACAAGGAAACAAGAAGCATCACCTCAAGAAATTTGAAATTTGGTTCCAGGGTGAGACAAATTCCCTCTTGAGTCAGTAATGAACGAATTACCAGAGAAAATCTCTCTGGGATTCTGATGGGATACTGGTAAACCAGTTGGTTAAACTTTCCTGCAACACGTGTAGTAAAATTCGGGAAGATAATATAGAAAGAAATGATTTTTATATGAAAAGAAAGAAAATGTATTGATTCACATAAGATTAGCCTGCTTGTCCCTGGAGGGACTCATTGGGAACAAAATGTGCTACTCACAAGAAACATCAGAGTATAAATGTTACTTTTATGGAAAAAGTTCAGAAGGCTGAATTATAAGAAAGCTTGAGAAAATGTTTAAACTATAGACTCTTAAAAGTTCTGCAATATGAGTGCTCAAGATAAAATACTTCAAAGTAATGTCATAATTATATCTCAAAATTATGACATTTTCTGCTTAGTAAAATATATCAAGATCAAGCATTCCAAAATTACAATATAAAGAGATTCAATGTATACATGGTTGCAAATTACAACTTTTACCAGAGAACTTATAACATCATAGTGATATTGTCATAAGCCAATCCATGAAAATTTGGCTGTTTATTAAAAAGGCACCAAAAAAGGCATTGCATAAATTCTTAAGTCTACAGTAATGATAATTTGACTTTAGTAGCAATTTGGAAAAACTAAGGTTAAAGTTGATTATCATCCATGGTACATGATGACAGAAAATATTACAACTAAAATATAATTTCCTTTCTGGGACCATTTTTTTTCTGGAGGAGGCAAGCACGTCAACCCACAACCATGACCCCCCATTTAAGTCAGGGTGTATCGGGTGAGAATCGAACCTCAGACCTCTACCTTTTAGGTAAAGACACATTACAATTGAAGTTAACTTCAAGATAGAGAGTCTTGTAGAGCATGTTCCCAAAGATGTATGGTTTAAAACCCCCAAAACTATAGAATGATTGTTTAAAGATTGACATTTCCACTAACATTACTATATGTGCTGGTCAGGATATAACTTACTATACATGTTTATTTTTATCTTCATTATTTAAATTATTTCCTTCTCTCTTTCTTTTGTTCTTGAGGTATTGACTGAAAACTCAAGAGTCTGGAAGTGGGAGAACAGTCTATGTATTGTAGAATATTCGGATACAAATAGATTAGCATTATGCTTTAAATGTATTCAGATAATGGAGAATTATCGAAAATAATTAGGTCTGTTTATGTAACCCACAATTTGTACCTAAAGAAGGTTCTGTATGTCCAGCAGTTGGATTGTAACTTATTGTCAATAAGAAAGTTGATTCGGGGGAATAAAGAATTTGGTTAAATTACAGGTTGGAATTGTAATTGGAAAGTGGGAATAAAAGTGCATCTATGTTATACCTTCCTTGAAGACAAAGAAGATTTGAAGAAGGGAGTATTGATGCTAGAGGGGTTTGTGGTTAATTCCGTTATTAGGGGATTACTATAAATAAGGCATGATGGCACCAAAGAGAGGCATAAAATTGATTTATGGAAATTCTATCTCTTTCTTCAAGGATTATCTCTTCTCATCTAGTGTTTTCTCTCTTTCTCATATGTAGAATTCTTACATTGCTATAAGTGATGTTAGAGCTCTTTTATCTTCTTATCTCAACTCCCTTTTCTCATCCAAACCCAGATCCAAGCCCAAAAAGTATTTCCAAATGATCCATTGTACTTTCCAATTGAAAGGTTTGAAGCCTAAATTCTAATTCAAGACTTATCGGGCAGCTTCACAACATGTGTGTCTGTGTGTGAGAGAGAGTTTTATATTCTTTAATCAAACTAGAATAGGTGCAAACATCAAAAGCATTGTAAATTGTGGAAGTTTGCTATTATGGGGCACAAATTGAGTCCCACAAGGAAAATACAATAACTATTATACATACCTGTAACAGATCTGAAGTTGAAGTCTGAGAGTCCTTTACCGGCAGAGTTCTGCCAAATTGCTTCTAGAGCAGGAACAATGGGGGAAACATCTGTTCCACGGGCAAGGAAACCAAGTCTGGTGAAATCATTTGCCATCTCAAAATAGTCTTCATTCACAGCATGGACTACAGCGTCTATCAGAATTTGTTTGTTTAGCTGATGAGGGGAAAAAGTAGTAGATTATCAGCTTACATCCTTGGGACTAAAATCCAATGAATGAAGTAGCAAAAGAAAAACTGTCCAAAAGTAAAATATTATCTAAATTATTTCTTTTGTTACAGAAGATTATGCAATAATCAAGATATCCAAAAAGACATAAATGATTGTGTATAAAGAGGCCAAATAAATAAATGGCAGAAAATTTGGAACAAAAAGGAGATGGCAGAAAATTTGGAACAAAAAGGAGATGGCAGACACATAGGACTCTTTCCTCTAAGGGAGAATTATGTTTCCTTGTTGTCTTTTGTTAAACTAAAGAAGAAGTTTATGAAAACAAACTTCATGAAGAAAGTAAGTATAATTATAGGCAACACATGTTGCGACAAGATTAATCAACAATCATAGAGATATCTTCTTTTTTTTGTTTTGTGAATAAAGGGGAACTAGCATGATACCCCGCTTAAACTCAAACCCGTGACTTAGTCTCTTAAGCCGACCCTTACCTGGACTACCTTGGTGGGATACAATCATAGAAATATATAGAAATGGCAGATATGAGAAAGATACATACACCATGTGTAGTGTCCTATAAACCTAACAAAACAACTATATTATTTTACAACAAACCTAAGCAGATATTAGATCATTTATACAAAATCTGAGGTGGGCATATATGTGAAAATGAAGACATTCAAAATAGAAGTAAAGATATAGAGCAAGCTCAATTGCTTGATGAAAGTGACTTGATATTAAAAGTGATATTGCAGAACAAAACATTGATGGAAGTGCCTTGATGAGCATATAAAGAACTATTTTTGAAGGCCTTCAAAGATATTATCAAGAACTGTAGGCACTACATAGATTCTTAGCGTTTCATTCAAGTTTTTTACTAGTTTACAAAATATCTCAGAGATTCAAATAATTTCAAATTTTTAGTATATTTCTCCAAGACTCAGAATTATCCAAAACAGGCAGTACAGTCACATTGATGTCCCAGTAACACAAGTTGGTAATAAGCACTGTCAAAGAGAATCCATCCTGTTTGCATTTTGTTGTCACAAAACCTACCTTTACCCAAGCCTCTATTGTACCCAATGTGGTTTGGTAAACTAGGATGAAAACCAGCCCCTCTCATCTTACAACATTTGTTACTAGCAGGATTCAAAAACAAACATGTTCATTGTGTTCTCTTTCAATTGGGGTATCCCTCAAGGTTCAATGCCCTTTCAATACAAATAAAATAAGCATCAAATTGACAAATGGTGACAACAAGTAAATAGTGGTTGCAATTTAAAATAGAAAGTAAAACATCACAAAGAGGAGACAGCAAGGTCAATTATTGCTACAAGCACCATGTTTGCTAAGCCTGTATGCATGTTTACCTGACTAAGCACAGCCACATTACCAAAGTCTACATATGCTATTCGTCCATCTCGCATAGCAAAGATATTGCCAGGGTGTGGGTCTCCATGAAACAACCCAAATTCTAGTAACTGGCGGAGGGCAGCACTAACTCCAACAGTCAAGAATCCATTCATATCAATCCCTGCTTCCTTGATTGCCTAAAGACAAATGCAAAAGAATAATACATTCAGCATGTGAAAAAGAAAACATCAACTGATATATTATTGCATATTGTTAGAGGTTTTCTTTTATGGTCTCCAGTTTATTAGCATCTAGACTTACAATTATACAGAATTGCTTTGTATAGACTCTTAAGGTTAAAAGCTTCTTGGTTTGAAACTAAATCCATAAGAGTTTTATATAAATTCGAAGTTTCATTTCTCTCTCATAACAATAGTTACATTTTATGTCATCCACTTATATTTTAAGACAATTAACCATATATAAATTTCTTCAATTATTATTTCAAGTGTTTGAGTATGTTATGACTATTTCTCAGAGTCATATGCATATTACAGCCAAGCATACAAACTAAAAGTTCAAATGAAAATAATATGACATAAATGACAAGGTAGATATGATTCCATCAAGGACTCCTGACAAATAAGTAGAAGACAACTTTCTTTCTTCCGCTGCTTTGACTTTTATTTTTTCCATGATCTATGTAATATTCTAAATCAAAGTTACCAGGGAAAAGATCTATGTGCATACTTCAAATTTAGGGGGAGTGTTGTTTTAGCTTATATTGCATGTAAAAACTATTAAGCTTCTTTCTCGTATAAATAGGATTTTGCTTCTTGAATTGGAAATGTAAATTTTGCTACTTATTCTATCTGCTTCGCATACAACCTGAGGATTGGTGCATCGTATACCATCAATCCACTCCATCACCAAAACACGTGAACCCGAAAGCTGCTTGTAAACTCGAGGAATCTTTACAGTGGGATCATCTTTGAAGTTCTCCAGAAAATCCTCAATGTTAAGAGCTTCCTGGAAAAAATAAATTATCTAACCTTCAGAGTTGACATTTGTGAGCATTTTTTAGAAAGTTGATTCTGTCCTTGTTTGATGTGGATTATTTTGATTAAATCCAAATAAATCAACATCACATCACTAATCACTTCTTCCATTAAATCATTAATTATAATACAAAAATACCCTTACTTTATTCTTTATGAACATTTTAAAATATAAAACACTAAGAATATATTGGTTATTGAACCAAATAATTTACTTTCTCATCAAACGAGATTTCTCTGACCAACAGTTTATTTTCAAAATAAACCCAGAACAAGCAAAACTTCTCTTCTTTTTCAAAAGGAAGATATGAAGTTGGAAACCAACATTTTTTACTCTTACTCCATATGCAATTGGATCTCATCCATGCTAACATCTTGAGCAACCAGATTATAAAATGAGCATTATGTGTCACTGGTTCCTTTGAAGTCATTTGAAGGAAATTTACTTTGGACTTTTAGATATATGGATGATACTTTATTAAATATCATCCCCAATCCATAAAACACAGTGATTTTTTTTTTTATAAATGTCAACCATGCATCAACAACATAATCTGCTTTTAGACCATATCTTTCTTATTGAAAATAAAAAGTATGTGATGGGTCATACCAAGTTATAGTCCAGCTCCTCCAAAAGCTTTTCACCGAATTCATCAACTATGAGCTCTGCATTGCATCCCAATTTCTGCATACTGATTCCATTCAAGAATGAAGCAAGGTTACGGAAAAGGAAGAGGTCTCTATAGATGATGGGTTCTATCCCAGGCCTTTGCACCTAACACAAAATATTCCATTAGGCACATGCTTAACCAAAATGCAAGATGGGAATGCAAAAGCCAAAACATGGAAAAGAGTCTATACTACTAAATAGGAACATTTATGACAAGCATACAGGGGGTTATGCTTAACCCCATGCTCTGGAATTAAAGATATGGAGTATTGGAGTTACACAAGGATTAACCAAATGTCAAATGAGTTGCCTTGGGGAAATAATTAGTCAAAAGAAAATACTTGCTGATAAAACATGTTTCCTCAATACTGAATCCAAATTCTCATAAAATAGCTCACATCTTTCAGCTGAATTTATAAGACTTTCACACACTTTACTCCCCTTAGCATATCATCAACCTAACAAGGAAGGGAAGCCCAGGGAAGTTATGCAAATAATTCCAAGATTCCTTCTTTTCAGCGTACAAGTTTCCCAAAATGTTTTCTTGCTCGTGTTTTCTTATAACATATGGATAGATTACAAGCACACTACATCGGTCTCTAGGTAAGGAAATGAGTCTCCCCCACATCACCATATGTTAACTACAATCACAAAGTAGAACAAATCAGATCATTCTGGAAATTTAAGGTTTTACATACAACCTTAATAGCAACATCTTCCCCAGAGGCCCGAAGAGTAGCTCTGTATACTTGACCCAAACTTGCAGCAGCTATTGTCTCCGAAGAAATCATGCTGAAAACATCTTCAAGTGGCTGACCCAATTCCTCTTCGATTATTTTGAATGCAACCTAAATCATTGTTTAGCCAGTGATTGAACTAAATGAATAGTGTTCCAGTATAAAATTTAGAGTTGGCTTTATCGTGTAATGACTACATTTTACTACCTGATTTGGGAAAGAAGGAACATCATCCTGGAGAATACAAAGTTCGTTCATATAATCTTCCCTAATAATGTCAGGTCTATTAGCAAGAACCTGCCAAAATATGTTCAGAGGAGAAGATCAAATTGCTATAAAGAGAAGAATGTTAAAGCAAGTTGCTTTTGACACACCTGAAATCTGAAAAAAAAAGCATCAGCTGTAAAATATAGTTTTTCAATGGGAAGGATCTCCCATATATCCAATACTACACCATGAAGACTTGAATATAAATCCCCAAAATTAAATTAAATAAATCTTGTGAAGCTGATCAACCCAGAATTGAGAATGACTGATCACAACAATAAGGTTACTAGGGGATTGATTCATTTCAGTTTATTTCAAAATAGACAGTAACTTTTTGGGAAAAAAATCTTGTTTAATGAAACGTGGATTATTTGAGATAGTATTTAATATTTTAAAATGTTATAAAGAATAATAGGACATTTTGGTATTTTAGTTAATAATTTGATGGAAGAAGTGGTTGATGATGGGATATGGTTTATATGAATTTAAACAAAACAATCCACATCAAACAAGGATGTTGGTTTCGCAGAAAAGTAACCAACTTAACTTAATCACTAATCAAACATGTCATAGTGGTTCAACTTGCCCACTTCATTAAAAACCTATCAAACATGTTTTTTTATTTCTTGAGAGTATATCACCATCGCTTCTTCCCATAGAAGAACTACAGATTGTTCTTTCTTTTTTATAAGGCTGATTTGGCAGTCAAGTCGATTTTCATCAGCACAAGTAAATCTCAAATCTTTAATGGAATGAGGGAAATTAGCAACTACGACAAGCATTTATCAAAACTATAGTGAGTTATTGGAGATTTCATCCAGTTAAGCAATAACTATTACAAAAGAGAATGCCTTCCACAGTTTCAAATTGCATTAAATAGATACCTGGACAAGAGAAAGCGGGTCAATTTACCTGTCCAGCCTTGATAAAAGACGGTCCTAAATCACACAAAAGATTTCTAAGTTGTCGGGCACGATCAGGGACCACTTCTTGATCACGACCCACTATGAAATCGTACACTAAGGTAGACCAGTAAAATCCCAAGTTAAACACAATCTCTGTTCCCCTGCCAATGAGAGACAGAATGGCTCCTCTAGATTCCAGCACCTTATCCCTCACCTAATTTTGCACAAACAGTGACAACAAGTAAACACATTACATGGAGATCATGAACAAATACAACTAATTTTTTGCAGGAAAAATATATATGCTAATGAAGAAGTCCCTTGGCACACCAATTGGAGTATTTTGCTCATAACAACTTCTAAATTAAGATTCATTATTGGCATGCACTGCCTCAATTCCTGGGTAACACGCCATTTAACAAGGATATATCATATATTTTTGCATGATATATGAAGTTCAATAATTGTGTGAATATTAGATTATCAGAAGCGAAACCCTGAAGGTAATCAATCTATTTGCTAAATGGAGGAGAAAGAATTGAGAACTACCGCCTTGGGGCTATATTTGCGGAAGGGAACACAAACACCACGCTCTATATCAAGCAGTTCAAGGGCGCTTGAAGCAGGAAGGTTACTCAATTCTAGGGCGGTTTCGCTGCTCGCGACAGCATTAATTGATGTCCTGCTCTTGAGACCGCGATTGATGTTTGGGAAATCAATGGTACCCACTAAATTGGAAACTGGTGAGGACCTTGGAGAGAGTTTCAACTTCTTTGTCCGCGTCCTTGCATCAGATTTAGGAGAATTCCAGTAAGCTGCTGCTGCAAATGGTGGAATATAATAAATGTGATTGAAATTGGAGAAGGATGGTGAAGAAGGGGATGATATGCGGCCGGAACACAAGAGTGGTTCCATATTCCGTTCGATTGAATGGAGATAGTCCAGAGGCCGCTCAAGAGAAGGAAAGGAGCTGATCAATTAAAGGTTTGGTGGGAGAGAGAGAGAGATAAACTTCGATGTCGTCACCAAAAATGTCAGTTGATTGGCGCTAATTCCTCCTAGTGTTTACACCGAATGGATGATTCTGGCTGCTCACGCAACTGACACAAATGCAACAAGTGTGTGTGAATGTGAGAGAAAATAGATAAATCTTAAGTTTAATTCCAATCAATTTGCAGAAACAAAAACTCTTAATATATATTAATAAAAATAAATAAATTTGATAGAAAAAGTTAATTAGAATTTGTTTTTTTTCAGTAAATTGATTTTTTTTAAAACTATTTGAATCATTTATCTTATTTGGTTACTTTTTAAAAGTGATTATAATTTTGAATAGATAATAACTAAATATTAATTTTAAATATCTCACTTTATATTATATTAAGAGTATACATGGATGGATATATGTAGGGGCTCGTTCACTCCGAAAAAATTAAAATGTGACATTACTTCTTAATTTTTTTTTAAAAAAATCAGTATTTTATTTATTTAATTATTAAAAAATGATAAAACTTACATTTATTTACCCGTTTTATCCAAAAAAAATTTGATTTTTTATTTTAGCCAAACCTAAATTTTGTTTAAGTCCACCCCACCACCGAATCCTGGATCCGTCCCTAAGAGTATACATTTTGGACAATTATTTTTTAAGAAAAGATAGGTCATTTATTTCGTATAAGATTTAGAGACACTCATTTCTTATTAAAATTTCATACAAAAATTTATAACATGTATCAATCATTCTAAATTAAATAATGTTGGGTCAAATTATTTTAACTAAAATAAAGAATAAGATTATTCTATGCCGACCTTATTTTGATGATTTGTGATTAAAACTTAGTTGTGAATAAAGCTAAGTTGTCTATTTGGTTTTGTGCAGGTGCATTAGACTATGCTAACTTAGACGTGGTCTAAGCATGCTAATTAGAAGAAGTTAGACGTGGTAGTCTAACTCCATTAGACTTGGTCTAATGGAATGCGAAGTTAGACGTGGTAGTCTAACTCCATTAGACTTGGTCTAATGGGATACATAGTTAGACGAGGTAGTCTAACTCCATTAGACTTGGTCTAATGGGATGCGAAGTTAGACGTGGTAGTCTAACTTCATTAGACTTGGTCTAATGGAATGCGAAGTTAGACGTGGTAGTCTAACTCCATTAGACTTGGTCTAATGGGATACGTAGTTAGACGTGGTAGTCTAACTCCATTAGACTTGGTCTAATGGGATACGTAGTTAGACGTGGTAGTCTAAATCCATTAGACTTGGTCTAATGGGATGCGAAGTTAGACGTGGTAGTCTAACTTCATTAGACTTGGTCTAATGGAATGCGAACTTAGACGTGGTAGTCTAACTCCATTAGACTTGGTCTAATGGGATACGTAGTTAGACGTGGTAGTCTAACTCCATTAGACTTGGTCTAATAGGATACGTAGTTAGACGTGGTAGTCTAACTCCATTAGACTTGGTCTAATGGGATGCGAAGTTAGACATGGTAGTCTAACTCCATTAGACATGGTCTAATGGGATGTGTAGTTAGACGTGATAGTCTAACTCCATTAGACTTGGTCTAATGGAATGCGAAGTTAGACGTGTTAGTCTAACTCCATTAGTCTTGGTGTAATGGAATGCGAAGTTAGATGTGGTAGTCTAACTCCATTAGACTTGGTCTAATGGGATACGTAGTTAGACGAGGACGTCTAACTCCATTAGACTTGGTCTAATGGGATGCGAAGTTAGACGTGGTAGTCTAACTCCATTAGACTTGGTCTAATGGGATGCGTAGTTAGACGTGGACGTCTAACTCCATTAGACTTGGTCTAATGGGATGCGTAGTTAGACAAGGACGTCTAACTCCATTAGACTTGGTCTAATGGGACACTCAATTAGACGAGGACGTTTAACTCCTTTAGAATTGGTCTAATAGAGCACGTCTAATGCCTTGCTTTAGCAACCGTATGAAGAAAGCATTCGTCTAACCATGATCAACTAACTGTTGGCTACTCCTGCTCCACTCACTTTTGTGCAGCCTGACAAGCTAGCTAATTGTATCAAATGAACGAACGCCATGTACGCAAATGTCCTTCCACTGGTTTGTCTAGTATAGAACAATATCAGAAGGATAGTTGGTGCACTACCAGTTCGGTACGGCCACGATCCATTTGCTTAGAGTCTGCTGATTTCTGGTACTATGGGAGGCCTTCCAACGGACACTTGCCACGTGTCCATGAAGAAGATTCGACCATTGGTGTCCTTCTATTACAAATAGATGCTCAAGGACAACAGATGAATCTCTCGGTCACTAAATTCACAAACTTACTCTTGCACTTACTAATTTCTTACATTCTTCAAGTTCAAGAGAGAAAGATTCACTCACTGTCTACCTGTGAGAATATTGTTGAGAATATTATAAGTTAAAAAGAGGTTGTTCTATTCAACATAGAGTTAGCTAGTTCAGTAAGTTGTATTTGATCAAAGCACAACTATAACGAATTAAAAACCTCAATCCCTTCAAAGTATTTAGTGAATATCCTTCCGGTTGTGGAAGAATGGGTGACGTAGGAGGGTTTGCTCCGTACATCCATAAACAACTCCTTGTGTTTTTTACTTTTTGTCATTCATCTTCCATCGATTCAAAGCTTCAAATTCGACGAACACTTCCGCACTTGAATCCGTTTCAAGAGTTCGAAGGATTTATGAAGAATAAAAATAGATATTAATCTCTCACAGGATTACTATTGAATCGTCTATCATAAGTTGTTATCAATAGTCAGACCCTAGTCTCTATTGCTAGCACCAATCCTATCAAGTGATATCAGAGCCTCGTTTTCTATTCTCAAGCTTCTAAAGAACCTGAATCATGTCTGTCGTCAACCAAATTCTTGTGCTCTCAAAAGAAAACTACGAGTATTGAATGATGAGAATGCAAGCGCATTTGGCAGCCATCGATTGCGACATGTGGAATATCATCACTAATGGTCCTATAAAAATTGAGAAGTCAAGATGCAAATGGACGATGAAAGATAAGATGATGAACAACCTGGATAATGTCGCCAAAGATATTCTGTACAAGTCGATCGACATGAACATATTCAGTGAGATCAAGTCATGCTCCTCCTCTAAAGAAATTTAGGAGAAGCTGATTCAAATTTATGGCTATAATGATCAAATAAAGAAGAACTGAAAAGAACAAAAGGTTCTTATGAGCGTTGAAAGCAAGTCCAAGTGGGCCGATAGCGGCTCAGAGGACTCATCTGACAAAAGTGATAACGAAGCCGTCACATGCTTGATGGAAGACGACAAATCGAAGGTATTCAACTTCTCCTTAAAAGATTTTACGAGAGATGAGTTGACTACTGTACTCAATGACATGGTTACTGAGTACAAGAAGTTATCAGACTATTTAATGAAATGAACTCAAAATATGAGGCAAATAACTCTCCTTCATCTCAAGTTTCTGAAACCAAAATTTTCTGAAAACAAAGTGGCTGAGCTCTCATCTGAGAATGAGATGCTTAAAGAAAAGGTTCAAACTCATTTTTCTGAAAACCAACGCTTGACATATGTGGTCAGTTCTTGGAAGAAGTCTAGAGACGCTGTCAGACAACAAATTTATATGCTGAGGCCTGCCGGATGTAAATCCAGTTTAGGATTTGACAGTGATGACTCAGACAAGTCCTGTAAGAAGTTAAACTCAGCAACATACATGTTTAAGCCTATAAACTTTGTCAAAGAGAGTTTAACTGATAATGGAACTAATCCAAGATGTGAGGATCTAACCTTACAGGATGAAATTATTTATATTCCTCTAACTGTAAGCTGGATGAAACCAAGGAAGAAAACAGCCAACAAGTCTGGAAAACTAAAACTTGAAAAGAAGTCATGGAGTTTTAAACAAAAACCATCCTCTAAGGTTAAGAGTTCAACTGCTAGCAGAAAGACGTCTACTAAGCCTAAGACATACACACTTATCATAACAGAAAAAGGGAAATTCATCAAAATAACTCAAATATGGATTCCTAAGGGACTGATTAACCGAGGACCAAGTGAATGTGGGTACCAAAAGATTGTAAATATATTTTTGTGTAGGTACATTAGATTAACTGACTGGAGGACTCAGTTTGGTATCTAGACAGTGGATGTTCCAGACATATGACTAGAGATAGATGGCTTCTAACTGAAATAACAGACTGCTCAGGTCCTAAGATCAGTTTTGGCGATAACAGCAAGGGTAAGACCATGGGTAAAGGTAAAATTATCTATGGTAATCAAATCATCAACAATGTGCTACTTGTTGAAAACCTGTGCTATAACCTGATCATCATTAGTCAATTATGTGATAATGGTTTTTCTATTGATTTTCAAACTTATGCATGCTTGGTTAAGGATTAGCAGGGTAACACTCTGTTGACCGGAAGCAAGGTAGGAAACTCTTATAAGTTGAACTGGAAAAAATAAGATATCTAATCCCTTATGCATGATTACCAAAAATGATCAGAATTGGCTATGGCATAAGAGATTAAATCATCTTAATTTTAAAACTATTAACAATATTTGTTCTCATAATTTAGTTTTCGGCTTACCAAATTTGAAGTTTTTAAAGGACAAGGTTTGTCCTACTTTCCAGTTAGACAAGCTGAGCAAATCATCGTTCAAAATTAAAGGGAAATCTCAATCCAACCAGTGTTTGGAACTTTTACACATGGATCTTTTTGGTCCAATTCCTGTAAAGAGCTGAGAAGGAATGAGATTCACCCTAGTCATTATTGATAATTTTTCACGATTCACATGGGTTACATTTTTGCAATCTAAGAATCAGACGGCTGAGAATTTGATGATCCTTAGAAGACTTCAAAATCAAAAATATTTTAAGCGTTTCTAAAATAAGAAGTGATATGGGAACCCAGTTCACCAATAGACACCTAAATTTCTATCTTGAGGAGTCTGACAAGGTTTGTCCTGCTTGCTAGTTAGACAAGTAGAGCAAATCATCGTTCAAAAGTAAAGGGAAATATCAGTCCAACCGGTGTTTGAAACTTTTACACATGAACCTTTTTGGTCCAATTCCTATAAAGAGCTTGGAAGGAATGAGATTCACCCTAGTCATTATTGATGATTTTTCACGATTCACATGGGTTATATTTTTGCAATGTAAGGATCAGATGACTGAGAATTTGATTAAGATCCTTAGAAGACTTCAAAATCAAAAATCTTTTAAGCATTTCTAAAATAAGAAGTGATCGGGGAACCGAGTTCACCAATAGACGCCTAACTTTATATCTCGAGGAGTCTGATATTAGACACGAGTTGTCTAGTTCCAGAACTCCACAGCAAAATGGTATTGCTGAGAGAAGAGTCATGACACTGAAGGAAGCAACGAGATCTATACTTGTTGACTCAGGTGTTCCTCAAAAGTTCTGGGTAGAAGTCATAAACACAACATGTTATACACAAAATCGGTCAATAATTAATAAACACTTTGACAAAACACCTTATGAACTATTTTATGGAAGAATTCCTACAGTTTTTTACTTTTGAGTATTCAGGTGTAAGTGTTTCATTCATAACAATGGGAAAAAGTATTTGACCGCTTTTGATGCTAAAGTAGATGCTGGAATCATGTTAGGTTACTCCTCAATTAGTAAAGCTTTCAGAGTGTACAATAATCGAACACAAACTGTTGAGGAATCCTTCCATGTTGCCTGTGATGAATTTGTTGAAAACAATTCTATCAATCCCTTCGACCTTGCTATTAGATTAGAAGCAATAAATCTTGAATATGATAGTGAAGATGAAGCTCCGATTAAAAGGATTTATTCGTCTGATCAAGTGGCTGATCTGGTTGAGAATCAACTAGATGTCCAAACTTCTGTTCAATAGGCTGTTGACAGTTCGGACGTCGCTGAGCCATCTAATCCAACGTCTAACCCCTCAGGATCAAACTTCAGATGGAACAGAAATCATCCACCACGATTGATAATTAGTAATCTTAACTTTCCTCGTAGGAAAAGACGTCAATTATTGGATGAAATGGCTAACTATACTTTTATTTCTCAAATTGAGCCTAAGAAAATTAGTGAAGCCATGCTTGATCCAGATTGGATCAATGCCATGCAATAGGAGTTAAACCAATTTGTGAGAAATAAAGTGTGACATATAACTTCAAGGACGACTGATGAATCAGTCATTGGAACAAGATGAGTTTTTCTAAACAAGCTCAGTGAAAATGGCTTAGTTCTGAGAAACAAAGCCTGGTTAGTTGCTCAAGGATATAGACAGGAGGAAGGAATTGACTTTGAGGAGGCATTTGCACCTGTAGCTAGACTTGAGGCAATCCGAATCTTCCTAACTTATGCATCTTTTAAGAATTTCAAAGTCTTTCAAATGGATGTAAAAAGTGCATTTTTAAATGATAATTTAAATGAAGATGTATATGTTGAACAACCCCCTAGTTTTCTAGATCATTCTTTACCAAATCATGTTTTTAAACTTGATAAAGCTTTATATGGTTTGAAACAAGCTCCAAGAGCTTGGTATGATACTTTGACTAAATTCCTATTTGATCATGATTTTATTATTGGCTCAGTTGACAAAATATTGTTTAGATTTGTTAAAGATTCTCATATTCTTCCTGTTCAAGTTTATGTTGATGATATCATATTTGGGTAAAAAAACCCCAAATTATGTGAGAAATTTGCCAAGCTGATGCAAGAAAAATTCGAGATGAGTATGATGGGAGAATTAACTTTCTTCCTCAGGCTTCAAGTTTGTCAACTTGAAAAAGGGACTTTCATCAACCAATCCAAATACACCAAGGAGCCGTTAAAGAAGTTTGGAATGGAGAGCTGCTCGGCTGCAACCACTCCAATGAGTTCTTCCAGCAAGCTAGTCAAAGATGAAGATACACAAAGCGTTGACATCACTGCCTATAGAGGACTCATCGACTCTTTGCTCTATCTTACTGCCAGCCAGCCTGACATCCAGTTTGCTAAGCAAATTTTGAAATATTCTAGGATAATCCTAAACAATCTCACTATATTTCTGCTAAGCAAATTTTGAAATATTTAAAGGGAACTCAAAATGTGTGACTGTGCTATCCGAAAGATTCCAGTTTCAATCTAACGAGTTTCTCAGATGTAGATTATGTAGGGTGCAAGATTGATCGAAAAAACACCAATGGAACTTAACAGTTTCTTGGTGATCATTTGATTTCCTAGTTTAGCAAGAAACAAACGTCGATTGCTACGTCTATAGCTGAAGCATAATATCTTGTAGTAGGTAGTTGTTGTTCTCAACTCTTGTGGATTCAACAACAACTGAAGAACTATGGAATTGAAGCAGAAAAGTCTCCAATTATCTACGACAACACAATTGCAATTGCAATCACCTACAATCAATTTCTGCACTCTCGGACAAAGCATATCGAAATTAGACATCATTTCATCCGAGAGCATATTAGTTAGAAGCATATTCGCCTTGAATATGTCCCAACAGATCAACAAACAACAGACGTGTTCACAAAGCCACTACCCGAGACTAAGTTTTCTCACTTTAGAAATATTTTAGGGCTTGTTGATATTGAATGACTTATTTGAACTGATCGTGCAAAAATTGAGGGGGAATTTGTTGTTTAAAAGTAACTAGACAGACATGTGTAGACGGAGGTCTCAATCGGTCTAATAGATCAATCGTTTAAAGAATATACCTACTTAGACGCATATTTTCTTAAGTAGTTTGTGCTTCCAGGTTGGATAATTGTCTTAGTTTATAACCTACACATGTTAGACGTCTGAGTCTAATAGACGTGTAGACGTTTGTAAGACAAGTGTAGTTAGACGCTCACGTCTAACTAGACACACGTTTAACACGTGGTGTTCGAGTGTAATTAGACGTCTGAGTCTAATAGACGTGTAGACGTCTATAAGACAAGCGTGGTTAGACGCTTGCGTTTAATAGACGCCTATCCAACTTAGAGGCAAATAATGTAGACAGTAAGTTAGACGTCTAACTACGTACGTCCTTAGACTTTTCATCTTCAGAAGAATTGGACATCTGTCCACTGTTACATTATTTGTCTATGTACTATTACCGCCAAAAATTGAACAGTCATTTCTCCAATAACTTGAAGACATGTGTCTCTCAATGTTAAAAGAATGACTAAAATCTCTGATATCTCTCTACTTCATGCTTTACATTAATGATAGACTTTCATGATTATCTTTAATTGCTGCATCTGTAAATGATGAGTCTCTTGGGAACATGTTTTTATATTTTTGACGGTTTATCTACTCATTGATTTTAATAGTCATATGTCAGTCTATTTCTATAAAAGTAACGGTGATATTCAAAGGGATTTAATATCTTTCTTGTGCATCTTCGCATTCTTTCTCTAAGAAATCTTCTTGTGTCTCTTAGAAATCTAAATTCCCAGTTCTCAAACAATTAATCGAAATGGATTCTCTCGCTCCATTTACTCTTCAAGTGGACTTTAATTCAGTGTCCACCTTAGTCATTCCTAAAATGGTCACTATGTTCGAATCACTTAAAGCTTCGGGCCTTGAAAAGTTTCTTGGGGATCCTATCGTAATGCACGAACTTGAAGTTCGTCAATTCTTTAAATACAGAAGGTTCTACGACAATAGGCTTGTCGTGGATTTTTTTTTGAAGAACATGTCTATTTTTATGAAGAATCTTTTGCTCAATTCTTCAATCTCCCTTCGGAGGGACTGTCTGAATTCCCTACCTCTTCTGATGAGATATTATCTGAGATGAAGCATGTCTCCTCAAATACATCTGTTGATGGGAAAATTGTTCCTATCGGCTCTCACGGCCTAAAATCTGCTCTGAAAGTTGAGTTCTCTCTCCTCAACGATATCATCTCCAAATCTCTTTTGGCTAAGGGCTTCTCCAACTCATACTCGAAGATAGTCTTCGAGATAATGATCGATATCTCTAGGAGAACTGCAATCAACTGGTCGAAAATTATTTTCAAAAACTTGGTGGAAATGATCTCTCCTGAAAGGAGGCCACATGGGTATGCTGCCCCGCTCAACATGTTCCTTCCTTCTCTTCTCTCAAATGTAGGACATGGGATCCTCATTAAGTCCTCCAGAGTCTTGAACAACCAAAGAGTTCTCGACTACATTCTCAAGGTAGGAAGAATTTTATTTTAATTATTTAATTTAGTATGTTTAATTTTAATTATATTTATATGTGAGTAGTTTAAAATAAATAATATAAATGTGGGTATTTTGAGAAAGAAAATAAAAAATTTGGGTAAAAAATGAATTAATTTAGAGCTTACACATGTTATGTAATGCATAGGACATGCATTGGAAATGTGATTTTTTTAACTACAACATTCATATTTGACAAAGTCTTTAAGATTGGCCGTAAATCCATGCGATTCTTGTTAGAACGCCGGTAGTCTCGAAATGAATAGCTTGGTTTACGGACGACCAAGCGTGGACTGTAGGTCGAACCGTGAGTGTTACTTGGTATATAAAGAAATCTAAATCAAATGTATTTTCAACGGTATCTCATTTGCTCAAAATGGTTGAGTCAATCAAAATATACGAATTTTCAATGTCACACCATGTTTCAGTTCGCTCCAGGACTGAAGTGGGTGAACTTACATCTGGTTGTCAAGCTAAAATGACCACCCTAGCCGTCGAATGTGTTAGAAATCTTATCTTGAAATAAATTACAGAAATATATATAAATTATGTACAAATAAATGAAATAAATAAAATATATGAAGAACAATATCACATAATTTGATGGTTGATTCGAGGCATGTGTTAGACACATTTCCTTAAAATAATTCCTTCGTCACCCGTTTGTGCTGGAACTTATCGCAGATGGCTGTCGCCCATGGTACAATGAATCTAGTAGTGATTCAGCACCGAAATCACTATGCAACAAACTTGATAAAGTACCTGAATTATCACCGGGTTTTAACAGAAAATATCGAGCAAAGAACTCAAAGAACACTCACAAAATAAGAAGTGAACTTTTGAAATTATAGTGTGAGAAAATAATCAAAGATGAAGTGAAGTTTTAGATTAGATATGTGAGATCTTATATTGTTGAAAAGTTAAACCATTAAATAAAATCATCATTTGATCCAATGGTTGACATTGCTTGCCTCTTCATTTACCTTAATATTTTTCTCTTCATTATAGAGTAATTGTTTGCCAAAATAAGTAAGGTATTTACAGTTTAATACTAACGTTACATGGTTTTCCAATTTGTTAATAATAATATTAATTATCATAACAAATAATAATAATAACAAACTAATGCAAATTACACTATAAATTAACAACATTTTGTTAATTGGTCATCGATGCATTTTAGATCAATTACTATAAATTAATTGATTAAAATTATACATTTGGATCAAATTTCACCCTTTAATTCACGTTTGAATTTCATGTGAATTTGATTTGATTTTATTACCCAACATTCTAATTTCCATTCATTAACTAAATTTATAGAACTAGTTTAAAAATTCCAACAATCCCCCACATTAATGGAAATTAAAAGATTAACCTGGTGAAAGGTTCAACATTTGAATTCTACACAGGATAGGTATGTGTAATCATTTGAACCTTCCCTTGTGAAAGCATATAGCTTTACTAGTTGATTAGTAAACTCGATGTCGTTGAACTATTCTGCCTTTTGTGTAAACGATTACACACTTTCACAAAGAATTCTCCCTGATACATCTCAAGCTCTCATGGTTGTGTCCGTTTTAGCCATAGAACACGCGCCTGGTTATGTGAGGGGATCTAGAATTGAGCCGTGTAATTCTTTCAAAAAGGCCCCATTTCCCCTAACATAGGTGATCTCTTTGCTCACAAAGAATTATTAAAAGCGTTATGTTTATCCTTGTCAAAATATGTATGGTTTCATTATAGGATTAAACCTCAATAATAACTTTACAAGTCAGTTCAATTAGGTTGTCCCATTGAACCTAGTTCTTAGGATCTCCAGTCTGCATAGGTTGGGTTTTCCTTCATACCAACTTATAGTAGACTAATGTCTTAAAAGACTTTCAAACAAACTTTCTATTCAATAATTTTATTAGTGGATTCACAATGTTATCTTTGACTTATATAGTCAAATTTGATAACTCCATTAGAAAGTGTAGTCTAATGACATTATGTTTAAGACGTGTATGTCGAGACTTGTCATTGACTCTAAGATTATCTAATTTCAAATTACTATTACAATAATTAGAAATTTCTGATAATCTTGGAATATCTTCTAATAAGAAACATAGTCATTCGTACATGCTTACCATTTAAACATTTTTTTTATGAAAATATTGTTTACTTAGCTAACTAGTGGACAAAATGTCTTTGAACTATTCTGCCTTCGTGTAAACGATTATATATTTTGCATAAAAATATTTTATTTTTTGACATAATTCAAAATTATAGATTATAACGTTTAATCTATCAATCATAATTATCTTAAAAGATTTCTATACGTAGATTGCACTTTCAAGTGTACAAATATTCACTTGTAGACGTAAAGTATTTTATTTAATAATATCAATATATTATTTGATAACAACATGATATTTCGTGTAGCACAATTCACATCCTTAATAGATTTAATCATTTTCAACGTAATTTTTAACGATAAAATATCGTACAAAAGACACGTAATGAAACAATTTTCATTGTCTTCATGATATATATAATTGTCACATCCACTTTCTAATAAAAGTATGATCAAATTTTCATATCATTAAAATAAAATTTATTATAAGTCATAACAAGACTTCATAAATTTTCCTTTTCATTTATTTCATAAAATCCTTTTAAGACATTGGTTCTTCAAATATTTATGAAAGTAATGTCAAAATATGACACATTTCTTGATTTCAAAATCTTCAAATTTATAATATCAATTTGAGCACCAACTTAGCAAATACAAACAAGACATTCTCTTGTTATTTTATTTTTTGTGTAAAGTTGCGCAACTTTATCTTTTGTAGAGAACATATTTCTCTAACAATAAATTATCTTTTATTTATTATAATATACAAAATTACTTTTGTGTCATTATCAATAAAATATTTTCCCCACATTCGTATTTGTACCTTTTTTGAAATCACATACATTTATATGATTTAAAATAATGATTTTCTAATCAAGATATGGTCACACAATTCTTTTATAAATTTTTTTGTTATACTTATCATACAATGAATAAGATAACTATATTATAAATATTTAATTGAATAAAAACAATTTCTATACAAGAGATTAGAATGTTTATTCTATATAAATTATTCTTCACATTATCTCTACATAAGAAATTATAATATTTAATCAATTAAAATATTTATTTTCATCACTTAATTTCAATAAAAGAAATTAGAATATTTAATCAAATAAATATTCACCATATCACATGATTTCTACAAAGAAATTATTGACTATCCCATTCATCTCATAATTTATATACAAGAAATTGGAATGATTTCTGTTATATAAAATTAGATCAGTTAAATAGAACGTAACAAAAACAAACTTCTTGTGCAGGAACTGTTAAAAAATTCAACCGGTCAAGTTACTCAACCGGTCAAGCAACCCAACCGAACAAGAAGATAAGACATGTCAAATCAGAAGGCCAAAATCGTTGGACATTCGGTCAATCTGAACTTATGGAAAAACCGGAAGTCATCCGGTTAACCTAAACAACCGGCCGGTGTAAATAGATATTTTGAGTATCTGTTGAGAATGATACCAAAGGTACAGACCTTAGTATTTCCATATTCATACAAGTCTAAGGACAATCTACAGGCTGCAGAAGATCGTCCGACAAGATCTTTACACTCCGGGATAAATCAGAGGCGCAATCCTCCAAGTACATGCAACTGTCCAACCGACAGTTGCCATACTAAGTAAAAGACAAACCTAGCTAGTTTGACCTATACACTGGAAGTCTAGACCGTCAGGTCTGAATCACTGAACCTCTGCTCAACCAATCAGATTCAAGGAAAAGAAATGTGACCGTTGACACATTTCACCTATAAAGGAATGAGTTCAAGAGGAATAAATGCAGCACTAGCAACAGGTTACAAACGGTTACCAGTTCTACCAACTACAAGCTCTAAGATTTATTAATTGCAAGTTTATCTCTCTACAAGGTTTAGAGTTTAAGTGTTTATTTGAAGAGTGATTACAACTTCAGTGAGAATTGTACGAGTGTTATCGAGCAGAAAATAAGTCTCAATCGGATTGTGTTTGTGTATTCCTTAGTGAATATCCTTCTCGCGGTTTCGAGAGGAAGGGGTGACGTAGGAATTTATCTCCGAACATCCATAAATTTCTGCCTTGTTATTTACTTTCTGCCGGTCTTGTACTCTAACCGATTCTATCTAACCTAACTTACTAAATCCCAAACCGACCCATTATACTCCAAACCGACCTTATCTAAATCTGATTCTGTCCATCCAGTGTGTGTGCTGCTTCAACCTAAAACAAACCACTTCCGCACTTGAACTCGGTTCAAGGATTTGTGACAGTTTGTGTAGTATTGAAACCCCGGTGTTAATCTCTAACCAGATTAAACACCAACCGTTGAGTGAAGGCGCTAACCGGTCAGACCTCGGTTCCCCAGCCGCGATCTAGATCCTAACAATTTCAATATCAATGACGACTAAAGTTATTTTAGCTAGTCTGATTTCTATAAAGAAATCATTGACTACCCCATTTAACTCATAATTTCTACACAAGAAATTGGAGGAATTGGAATGGTTTTTAACATCAATGATCACAGTCATTTTAGCAAATCATATTTCTACCCCCATTCAACTCATAATTTCTACACAAGAAATTAGAATTATTTTCACATTAATGACTCAAGTCATTTTTAGAAGTCTCATTTCTATAAAGAAATTATTGACTACCACATTCATTTCCAACATTAATGGATAGAGTCATTTTAAGGAGTCTGATATCTATAAAGAAATCATTGACTATCCATTCATCTCATAATTTCTATACAAGTAATTCGAATGGTTTCAACATAAATGACTATAGTCATTCGAACTAGGGACCTTTCACATCGCACTCATGCATCCGAACTTCGAACCACTACACCAACGCGCTCTTTCTTTGTTACACGACTTTTACGACCATTCGTTTCCTTTATTAAGAAGAATATATTCTTCTAATTCTTCTTCTTTCACTTCACTCTGTCAACAAACAAATATATTACATTTAAAAATGATATCTTAATATCATAAAAAACGAATATATAAAACAATCTATATTTATAATTAGATTTTGTTTTCTCCTTAGTTAACAAACACCATATCACATTTTATTAAACTGAAACCATATGTTTCAATTATACTTATAATTAATTTTAATGAATATTAATATATTATGATCATCATTAGTTTCTTAAAAATAGAAAATTGACTTTTCAACTTTTTCTTATACCAATTAAATTATATATATTATATTAACATTATATATATATAAAGAAGATATTGACGATACTTCCCTTTTAGCGTTATTCAACAATAACTATTGATCACTCCTTTTGAAGGATTCAGAATCGACTTCATCCTTAAGACATCATTCATCATCTCTTTTGTAACATCATTAGCTCGTATTTCTGAAACATCAAAGACAAAAATTTCGATAGAGCAAACTACTATATAGTTTAACTCAATGACACTGTTTTAAGATTGTTAGAAATCTTGTCTTAAAATAAATTATAGAAATATATATAAAATGATGTAAAGTAAATGAAATAAATAAAATATATGAAGAACAATATCACCGAATTTGATAGTTGATTTGAGGCATGTGTTAGACATATTTCCCTTAAAACAATTTCATCGTCTCCCGTTTGTGCCAGAGCTTATCGCAGATGGCTGTCGCCCAAGGTACACCAAATCTAGTAGTGATTCAGCACCGAAATCACTATGCAGCGAACTTGATAAAATATCCGAACTATCACCGGGTTTAACGAAAAATATTGAGCAAAGTACTCAAAGAACACTCATAAAATAAGAAGAGAGCTTTTGGAATTCTAGTGTGAGAAATAATCAAGGATGAAGTGAAGTTTTAGATTAGAGATGAGAGATCTTATATTGTTGAAAAGTTAAACCATTAAATAAAATTATCATTTGATTCAACGATTGGCATTGTTGGCCTATTCATTTACCTTAACGTTTTTCTCTTCATTATAGAGTAATTGTTTG
This sequence comes from Impatiens glandulifera, assembly GCF_907164915.1. Classification (NCBI taxonomy): domain Eukaryota; kingdom Viridiplantae; phylum Streptophyta; class Magnoliopsida; order Ericales; family Balsaminaceae; genus Impatiens; species Impatiens glandulifera. The sequence continues at coordinate 28,096,397 of NC_061863.1, forward strand.
CCAAAATAATTAAGGCATTTACAATTCAATACTAACGTTACATGGTTTTCCAATTTGTTAATAATAATATTAATTATCATAACAAATAATAATAATAACAAACTAGTGTAAGTTACACTACAAATTAACAACATTTTGTTAATTGGTCATCAAGGCATTTTAGATCAATTAATTTAAATTAATTGATTCAAATTATACATTTGAATCAAATTTCATCCTTTAATTCACTTTGAATTTCATGTGAATTTGATTTGATTTTATTACCCACATTTTAATTTCCATTCATTAATGGAATTTATAGAACTAGTTTAAAAATTCCAACAAAATGGAGACATAGGACTGGTGTCATTCGAATGGGCTGTGTCTTAGTTTTCCAACAGTAGGTCACAATCTAAAAACAAAGTAATATAGCTTCAATTATGACTTATACATCGTGGACATGTCCAGATTGATCTCATCTTGATCGCATCGTCTTGTACTTCTATTTTCGAGGGGTTAAGAGATTTAACTTCATTTTGGATACAAACAAACCTTGTAGAAGAGTCTTTAAGATTTCCAAATCATCCAGGATCATCTAATTATATTGATTATAGCGACCTGGATGAATTTTCCAATTTTTTGATCTCTTCAGGATTTCTTCAGCAAAATAGAATGCCAAATGGACACATTTGGGCATTTTTCAAATAATTTCGCGCCTGGCATCAGCACACGCATTTTTAAATTCATTTTGGAACACGATCTAACTGTTGACTCTTGTTGACCTACCCTTGACTCGCCCGATTCAACTTGTCTTTTAACCTTTTTGCCCTTTTGAAGGCCTTCTACACAAAATTAGAAACATCAATAATGTACTCAAAATTCATAATTTTCAAACTTGTCAATCTGAACGTTTCTGGTCTCCTGAATTCTGTTTTTTTTAAATAATGTTTGGACACACAAACAAGCCTTGAACTAGTTGTTTAGTATATTTTGTCCAACATGTTTTTTAACGATCATTCTAAACGTATGAAAACATATAAGGCTTGAGTATATTTGGAAATTGACGTTTGGACCGCTACGCAACTGTCATTCTAAGCTAATTCTGAAAAGTGTTTTTGATTTTTTTGCTCCCCCAATCCAATAATCAAGTATGATCATTATACTAGAGCAGGTAGATTTATTTTAATTTTGGGGTGTAAAATTAAGTGTTTAAAGTTTTGTAAATGAATTTTGAAGTGATTAATGGCTGGAAGTTATGATAAATGTGATGATATGCAATGCATTCTTGATCATATAAATGATGCATGCGAAGTAAATCAAGTTTATCTATTTTTCTTTTGAAAAATGTCCGTATGAACTAGGATATTAGACTTTCATTCATGAGGTAGGAAGAAAATAGGTGAGATAGAAAGAACATACTAAGAGGTTACCTATATATCCCCATGAATAAGGAATTAGGTTCGCATTTAGTTCAGATTAATGATCTAAAACTACAATTGTAAAAGAAGTTACCTTAGCGTTTGAAGCTGAATGATTTCAAAGGAGATATTGAGTATACTTACAATCTGAAACAAATCGAAAGTCTAAATACCCAAGGGTATACTAAAATCCTTAATCCACGTTTTAGAGGCTACCATAGCGTTCTGAGCTAAAGGGTTTATAAGAAACTTTGAGGATTCCACCTTAAAAATGTTGAAGGATTTGAATAGCTCAAAAAAGGCTACCTTAACATTCGAAGATGAAGGATTTCAAAAGAGATTTTGAGGCTTATACCTTAGCAAAGTTGAAGGTTTTGAATAGTTCAAAAGAGATGTTATCTTGATGTTCAGGGCTAAAGGATTTCAAAAGAGATTTTGAGGTTTCCATCATAGTAATGTTGTAGGGTATTGGACAACTCAAAAGAGGTTACCTTAGCGTTCAGAGGTGAAGGGTTTCAAAGTGATTTTTAGGCTTCCACCTTAGCAATATTGAAGGATATTGGACAACTCAAAAGAGGCTACTTTAGTATTTGGAGCTAAAGGATTTCAAAAGAGATTTTGAGACTTCCATATTAATAATGTTTTAGGGTTTTGGACAACCCAAACAAAAGAGGTTACCTTAGCGTTCATAGCTAAAAGATTTTAAAAGAGAATTTTATGATTCCACCCTAGAAATGTTGAAGGATATTGGATAGCTCAAAAGAGCTACCTTAGCGTTCGGATCTGAAGGATTTAAAAAGAGATTTTGAGACTTCTACCTAAGCAATGTTGCAGGTTTTGGACAACTTAAACAAAAGAGGCTACCTTAGCGTTTAGAGCTCAAAGATTTTAAAAGTGATTTTGATGCTTCCACCTTAGTAGTGTCGAAGGGTATTGGAAAACTCAAAAGAGGCTACCTTAGTGTTCGTTGCTGAAGGATTTCAAAAGAAATTTTAAGGTTTCCACCTTAGCAATGATGTAGGGTTTTGGACAACTCAAACAAAAGAGGTTACATTAGCGTTCATAGTTGAAGGATTTTAAAATAGATTTTGAGGCTTCTATCTTAACAATCCCGAAGGGTATTGGAAAACTCAAAAGAGGCTACCTTAGCGTTCAATGCGAAAGGATTTCAAAAGAGATTTGAGGCTTCCACCTTAACAATGCTTAAGGGTTCGGACAATGCAAAAGAGAATGCTACGTTTATATTTAACAATAATAGTAGTGATGACGAATGAGGAATTCTATCCCTGATAATTAACAATAATAGTGACAACATTGTTCTTACACCGTTATTTATATTATAATTAATAGCGACGAAATTCCCCTAACATCGTCGCTAATATTGTTTATTATCAACGTCGGCATTCTCCTAACATCATTGCTGATAGTCCTTACTCTCGGGTTTTTGACACATTTTTCATGCGACGAGCTAGAAACGAGATTTGAAATCTTGGGAGAATGTATGTGAACCACTTAACTTAGAATCCATGTCACTTCACATTTGGGCATCAAAGGGTAATCATGTTCGAAATATGCGTTCATGATAGTTTCCCTTTTCTTTGGGATTACAACGTTCACATTGTCAACATAAGGACATTCCTCGACCTGCACAAAGTCAAAAAGAACATACAGATGAAAACAAAAATATTTCTCAAAGTCTTACACACCAATGTGTTCAACAAGACTTGAAGTATCATCATCAATCCCTCTTAAAACATCTTGAAACTCGATCATGAATTTTAGCCGAACCGGACTTCCGAGAAGATAAATAAGAAGTTTTGGTTTGTGCTGTTTTTAGGAGAATAGTTTTGACCGGTCAGGTTGAAAGTATGTACCTGCACATAGAATTAAATTAAATTTAGTTCTTTTAGATAGTTAATTACTTATTTAATTAACTCTCTAATTTTTCTAACAATTTCTCCCTTTTTGATTATTTAATTTAAATATTCAAATCCCTGTAATTGTTGGCCGATTTTCAAGAACTTAAGTTTTGTTTTGGCCGGTTTTAAAAAGCGGTTTTATTTAAGGATAGATTTTTTAAAGAAAATTTTGAGAAAATTTTTGTATGTTTATCAATTTCTCCCTTTTTGATATTTTGAAAATAAAAGTATCAAAACCATCAATTCTTAACAAAAAGTTAATACCGAATAATATAGATTTCCAAAAATATCATAAGTTTCTAAAATATTCATAAGTTATATAATATATATATAATTAAAAACTTAAGGGTTGAGAATTCACTGGCCCTTTTTATCTGGTTGGTTGATCGTGTCGGTGAACCAGCTGTATAAGAAGCCCTATCCTAGAGTAGTAGGCTCTCGGAAACTGCTAGCCGGTTGACTTGATAATCCTGTCAACCGTTGGGGTCTGATCGATCGAGAAAGAGCTTGGAATGATAGAGTTCTCTAACTCAGCACAAAGTTTTCAACTGAATTTTCTCTAGTTCCTTGATCTGACCGGGTACCAGAGCGAATAGATTGAAGTGGAATATTTTTGGCTATTGGAGTAGGTGTCGTTCTTCTTTCTTCATTTTCCACCGCTAAAATTTGTTCTTGTTGAATATTTCTAGCTGCATCGACGTTTTCTTGTTTAACCGCTTTAGGATTATCCTCTTCGACTTGAAGTCTTTAGGCTAACTCTACATCAGAAATTTCAGTTTCCTTGGCTAAACGTGCCCTTTCTTCTTCTTCGGCCTGAATCTGCCTGACCGTTTCCTCATCTTTTCGTATTTGCTCTGCATTGGCAACAATTTTTATCCTTGCCAACTCATCTAACTGGACCGACATGGCTTGCACCATTTCTAAAGTTCGAGAAACCCTAGCTTCCAGGGATGCCTGCTACAAGGCCATGAAGTCTTGAACCATTTTTGAATGAAAGCCTTCACTTCATCCGAAAATGGAACAACAACTTGATTTTGCATCGGAGGGGTAGAATGAACTGATAGAGATAGTGTTGTACCAGTCTGTCTTTGAGAATTGTTTTCTATAGATTTATTTTGGTTAGGAGACTTACCCGATGAAGACTTGGCCTTGGAAGATGTATTAGTTGTATCCTTGCCTTGTGCTTCTTCGGTGGATGGAAAAGCCATTGCACCATATTCGTTTTCCGGAGACGCAGAAAGAGATCCCGGTTGAATTTCTTCATTTTGATCCCCTGCCGGTCTGGATGATTGACAGACCTCGAAAGTTGTTTGTTTAGGCTATTTCCCGTTTAGGTCAGCCTCTTCAACCGGAGTAACGTTAAGCATTTCAGCATCTCTCTCGGTTTCTTGTTTCATTTTCTTGATATCGGCTTGAAGTTTCTCTTCAACTGTTTTCAGTGTTTCCATCACACTCTTATCTACCCCGGCTATTCCACTTCTATCCATATATTTTTTATGAATGTCGTCCATTGTCGATGTTAGTACCTTCAGTTTTGCGTTGATTTCGCCCAACTTTGCCCTCGCCATAGCAATCGGTACGGATGATGTCTTTGCGAGATCAATGACTGTTTCTTCCAAAGTCACCAGATTCGACCATTTTTCATTCTCGGAATAATTCGTGAGAATGTCTTTGAATAATACTCCAGTCCTTAGTTTCCCCCATTCATAGAAGGAATTGGATAACTCATAGGCTTTTTCCTCAACTATCTTGAGAACACCATCCGCAATTTCATCAGCCCTATCATCGGCCATTTGAGAGTCCGAAATTTCAGAATCCAGAATGGTTGTATTGTTAACCGTCTCATCATTTGTCGGATTTTGATCGGATCCGGTTGAGAAAATTTCTTCAACAACTGGACCGGTTGGACCTCCCCCGGTATGGACACTCTCATGCACTAGAGAATGTTCACCCAAAATTTCTTCTTCATGTTCGACCGTTTTGTCGGCCTGTTTAGTAGCACCTGCCCGGTCAGTTTCAGCAATATGACCAGTTTCAATAACTGTACTTGTCACATCGGTTTCAACACACCGATTGACATCGTCCACGACGTCAAGAATAACATCTGAAGTCCTCTGTTGAGCCTATAAATCCGCAGGCCCAACAGGTTGAATATCAGAATTTCTAGGTACAAATGTAGTAGCTGGAATAAGGGTACTTACCTTAGGGATGGGAGCTTCTTTAGATTTGGATCGACCGGTTACGCTGGCTGAAGACTCAGCACGAGTAGGGGGTTTCCGGATTTTGAATAGGTTCGGCGTGAATTTGATCCTCGGCCGAAGTGGAGACAAGAGTAGCCTCGCGGTTAACCGGTCTGGGAGATGTACCAGTATGTGTTTTCTCGCTGTTGATTAATTCACTTGTCGTTTTCTCAGTTACCGACTTTTTCCCTTTCTTAGTTGTTTCCTTGGTTTCTTTCACCTTTGGCTTCTTAGCCTTCGGTGCTTTCTCTTTTGGTTCCTTTTCTTTTGGTACTTTAGTCTTCCTGGCTCTAACCAATCTTTTCCCAATACTTACAGAATTTAAAATTTTGTTCTTAGGAAGAACAATACCTGGACCGGTTGGAATCTGAAGATGGTGTAATATCTTGCCGATCTGCATCGCATACCCTAGAGACCGGTCCTTCTTCCCTGTCACCATTTCACACAAAATTTCAAACAGGGCACTGACATAGTTTATTTTATCACCGCGGATGATTCCGGCCATCATCTCGAATTTAGACCGAGTAAGATTGTCAAAATTTCCTCCTTTTCCCTGAAGGGATTTGGAGACAATGTCACAGATTAGTCGATATTCGAACTTCAAGGAACTTTTCTTGTCGGTGAACTCCACCGGTTAATCAGAGTTGGAGATCATCTTCTGAATCTCCAAAGCCGTCTCCTTTGACAGTTCGGTTGATAAATCTCGCCCATCTGTTGGAAGGCGAAGAGCCTCTACAAAAACCTCCTCCGATAACTGAAACTTTTTACGTCCCACTATCGTATGAATAACTTTATTCTTGAGTGTTGCATTCTCGAAAAAAACCTTAATCTCGTCCTGATACATGACAAAAGGGCCTCCAAGAAAGAATTCCAGCCCCGAGTTCTTGACTGAATCCATCATCCTTTGAATTTCCTCTGTTCTATTGTTTTTGATCTCCTCGAAATCAACCTGAACGATATGGACAAAAACGTACACTATCACGTCCCATAGTAAAAGTTTGGAAAAGATTAGAAGAATTGAAATATAAAGTGTAAGATCAGAAAGATTTCAAGAGAGATAAAGCGTTGTGAATAAAATAATGTGTAAAGTCTCTTTATATATGTGATGGATGTGGCGGTTATGTCACCGAACCATTACACCCTTTCAGAAAGGGCGCCAACTTTCCCTTTAAAAGTTAATGCGGTAACTTTTTGGCGGTAAAAACAGGCGGTAAAAGTAAGTGGTAAAAACATAAGCGGTAAAGTTGTTTGGCGGTAAGTTTTTAAGCGGTAAAGTGAAATGAAACGAATTAAAATGATACACATTCATTTATGTTAAGCGGTTTATTTTAAGAATGTAAACATAGTTCGGTCAGATATAACAACCGGTCTTACATCAAGATCTAACTTTCCACCGATTCGTCGGTATGAATGTTGGTCGGACTAACCGGGATTCCCGGTCCAAGGTTTGGAATGATAGAGCGAAGAAACCGGCTAATCTGAGGCGCATAGCCGATCCTTCTTCTAGAGGATTGGATCAACATCTTCAAGTTGTTGAAGATGAGCGAAGCCCAATTGATGGGCGTGTTGCAGGCTATTGAAATCATCATTTCATAAACCTGCCAAGTGTAAAACTGATTCGGCGTATGTCCCAAGATGGAACGTTGAATGATGTCGTTGAAAATTTGAAAATAAGGGGCAAGGTTGGATTTGAAACCGTGACAGTCGACCGGATTGGAGGTGTTGGAGAATATGTATGAAAACTACTCATGCACAGAAATGAGAGGAGAAGGAAAATCCGAAAAACCTTTAGATGGCAAGTCGAAGAAATCAACAAATGATTCTTTAGAGATCAGGAAGAATATATCTCGTATAAAAACGATAATTCTTCCATCATCCATTACAGTGGCTCGGTTGAAAAAGTCGGTTACTTCCGAATCTAGAATGAATTCGGATCCTTTCAAGAACATCCGTAGACCAGAGTCGACAAGAGGACCAAAAATGATTTCTCTTGTTCTAGAGGATAAAACAGAATCGAAGTCGATGATTACGGATGTTCGAAGGTTTGAGTTCATCTTGAGAATTTGAGAGAAAAAGAGTTTTAGTCTAGAGAGAGAGGCCAAGGATATTGTGATTTGTATCTGTGATGAACGGTTCTTTAAATAGGAGAATAGTTTCAAAAGTATTTAATATTTTCATTTATTGAGAGGATTTATCAATTATGACATATCTTGTCAATATTCCCAAAATTGAGTGCTTTTTGAGATTTGCACAAAATATTCCTTTTCCAGAGAGGTATCTTGGGAAAGTATAACGTAGACTAACCTGCCTACATTGACCGGTTAAGATTCTTGAAGAGCATTTAAGTGTAAGCATTGTTTGAAAAATAACTTTTGTTTTTGAAATTTTCGGTTTAAAATGAGAGAAGCGGTAGCTTCTCCCTGAGAGTATGCCCGGTTAGAAATTGAGCATTTAATAATTAGACCGATTTTTTATTTTATTTTTAAACGGATTCAATTAAAACCGATAACCTACATAACCGAAAAGTCATCAAAATAATCGGTATGAATTTGAGATACACATTTTAAAGCAGATGAATCCTAGAACTAATAGTGGGATGGACCAATAGCCGAAGTTTTTCTGGCTTTTGCTCTGTCCAGTCGGTGAAGGTATGCTTGGATCCTCTCCTTTGTCAGCAGCTGATTCGGGTAGAGGATGGCACTTGGGCTGAGATGGACGTTGATGTCAAAGAACATACTACATAGATGGGGAGCATATCAGGTTTGTCCTTTGTTGGAAGTGATGATCTCCTTCAAGTTGTTGAATATGATCTGCGACCAATTTACCGAAGTGCCTTCGGTGATGGAAACCATCATTTCAAAAAATTTATGGGTGTATCATTGAGTGTTTGCCTTGGCAAGAACATTCTCGCTCATGATTTCACTCAGAATCCGGAACTTGTTTTGAAGGGAACTCTTGGGTCCCTAGGTGTCGATCGGAGTCATATAGGCAGAAAAATGATGGCGCATCTCATTGATGACCATTGGATAGAAGGTGAGATCAGTGAAACCCTCAGTGGGTAGACCGCAAATTAGTGCAAGATCTATCTCACTAAAAAGGAAACTTTTGTCGTGGACTTTAGCGAGGATAATATCCTCTTGAATGACCTTGACAGTGCTGAAAAATTCATTGATTACATTGTAGTCAATGACATATTGGTCCTCCAAAAATATTTGTAGACCAGAGCTTTCAAGAGATCGAAATAGACATTGAATTTCAATATTTTCAGATTGAGAGACCGATTTGAAGTCGACAAGAAGAAATTTGTTTGCAAGAAAGCAAGGCATTTTGGCTTGATGTTTTTCTTAAGTTTGATAGAGAGTGTGATTATAAGTGAGAAGGGATGTGCTACTTAAATGACCAGGGATCGGTTAGCATATCTAGTTGTATCATACTTATAATTAGATATGAGGGTCATTTCCAAGAAAAGTAATAATGAGAATCAGATATTTATTATATTTTCAAGACATACTGTTTTGGTGGAGTGTTAGTCTTTCTTTTAATAGTGATAAACATGTGTCTTCACGTTGTTTGAGATTTAGACTCTTACCTTTTTCACAGGATCATTTTTCAAGCATGCATGACAAACAATGTCCAGTTGTCCCATGTTGACTGGAAAATAAACTCATCAAAATTAAGATCTAAATAATTGGTTGGTTTTTCATGACCGTTTTTTTTTTTCGAGATAGATTATTTCATTCTAAAGAAATACCTCTAGTTAGGCGGTAATTATTCAGTTTAGAAAATAATTCCATATGTTTTATTCGAATCACTTGAACCGCTTGATTTGTGTACAGATAATTTGGTAAGGTGATTTAACCAACCTCAACTAGAGACAACTATCCAGTTTAACATACTTGACCTTTTATCCTATTGATTTTCATACACGTAACGGATGAATGTCTGACTGGTTTTTAAATAGAATGAAGATCTTTTAAAAGATATCCGATCAGTTTTTTTCAAAAAATTCCAAGAGCATGATTTGAGAAGCGTGAGATTCTCCCTGAGACCATGCCCCAGTTTTTTTTTAAAACATGTAGAAGCATTTAAGACAGAAGTTGACTACTATCAGCAAGTCCTAAAACTTTTCTAAAGAAAGAGAACTTAGCTTCCTGTAGTGGCTTTGTGAAGATGTCAGCTACTTGTTGTTCGGTTGAGACATATTCCAACTGGATGTGTTTCTATTGCACATGCTCTCGGATTAAATGATGTCTGATGTCAATATGCTTTGTTCTTGAGTGCACCACTGGATTGTATATAATAGCTATTGCGCTGGTGTTGTCAAAAAAGATCGGAGATTCCTTAGTAATTATTCCGAAATCCCTCAGTTGCTGTTGGATCCAAAAGAGTTGAGCACAACAGCTTCCAGCCGCAAGATACTCCGCCTTTACGGTTAAAGTAGCAACCGAAGTTTGTTTCTTGTTGTACCAGGAAACAAGTCGGTCACCTAGGAACTGGCATGTACCTCTAGTATTCTTTCGGTATATTTTACAAACTGCATAATCTGTGTCAGAATAACTCGTTAGATTAAAACTGGAATCCTTTGGATACCACAGTCCCACATCTTGAGTGCCCTTTAAATATTTTAAGATTCTTTTGGCAGTAGTATAATGAGATTGCTTAGGATTGGCCTAGAATCTTCCGCATACTCCGACTACAAACAAGATGTCCGGTCGACTAGTTGTTAGGTAGAATAGTGAACCGATAATCCCACGGTAAGTCGTAATATCCACTCCTTGACCATCCTCATCTTTGTCTAACTTAGTGGATGAGCTCATTGGAGTGGCAGATGTAGAGCAGTTGTCCATTCCAAACTTCTTTAGCAGTTCTGTTGTATATTTAGATTGGTTGATGAATGTTCCTCCCTTGATCTGCCGAACCTGGAGACCTAGAAAGAAGCTCAATTCCCCCATCATACTCATTTCAAATTTGTCGGTCATCATTTTAGAAAACTTGTCACATAGCTTAAAATCGGGTGAACTGAAAATTATGTCATCCACATAAATTTGCACAAGTAAGATATGTCCCTTCTTCTCAAATTTAAATAAGGTTTTATCTATTGAGCCTACTGTGAAATCATGATTGAACAAGAATTTTATTAAAGTGTCATACCAAGCTCTAGGAGCTTGTTTTAAACCGTAAAGGGATTTATCTAGCCGATACACATGGCTAATTAACTCTGGATTTTTAAAACCTGGTGGTTGTTCTAAATAAACCTCTTCATTTAACTCACCATTTAGGAATGCACTTTTAACATCCATTTGAGAAACTTTGAAATTTTTGAAAGCAGCAAAAGCTAGAAAGATTCTAATGGCTTGAAGTCTAGCCACAAGAGAAAATGATTATTCAAAATCAATGCCTTCTTCCTGTTTATATCATTGGGCCACTAATTTGGCCTTATTCATCGTAACCAAACCGTTTTCATTGAGTTTATCACCCATCTTGTTCTTATAACCGATTGATGTTTTGGTCTTGGAACTAGATTTCAGACTTTAATCCTCTCAAACTGATTCAGTTCCTCTTGCATTGTTAAGATCCAATCGGGATCTAACAATGCTTCATCCATCTTTTTCGGCTCAATTTGTGATATGAAAGCAGAATTTTCATATTCTTCCAAAAATTGATGCCTAGTTCGGGTGGGTGATGAGGGGTTACCTATTATAAGCTCAGGAGGATGATCTTTATTCCTTTTAAGGTTCGGTCCGGTAATATCTTCCAAATGACCGATTATCTGATCAAGGTTAGACATATCAGTAGGCTGATCAAAGTCAAACCGACCGATTTCCTCAATGGATACTGAGGTGTCAACTTCCTACTGTGAAGCAGCTTGATCCGGCTGAGTCTCAGCATTAACCGCTTGGTCATAGACAAACCTTCTAAAAACTGGAACCTCATCTTCATCATCAGATTGAATAGTCAAGTTTTCCAACATGTTGTGCAGATCAAGGGATGAAGCAATATTGCTTTCAACCGATTCATCAAAAACAACATGCGAAAATTCTTCAACAATTAAAGTCCTAGTGTTATACACTCTATATGCTTTATTAACTACTGAATAGCCCAACATTATACTGACATCGGATTTAGCATCAAAAGTGGTCAAATAACTTTTGTCGTTGATGTGAATGTAACACTTACAACCAAAAATCCTAAGATACCGGATATTAGGAACTCTGTCATGATATACATCAAACGGTGTTTTGTTTAGCTGTTTGTTAATCATAGATCGGTTTTGTGTATGACATGCAGTATTAATAGCCTCGGCCCAAAACTTTTGAGTAATACCCGAATTGGCTATCATAGATCTTGCATCTTCCTTGAGAGTTCGGTTTCTTTTCTCGGCCAATCTGTTTTGCTGAGAAGTTCTAGCACTAGACAACTCGTGCCTAATACTAGATTCATCAAGAAATGCAGTTAATGTACTATTTGTAAATTCGGTTCCTCTATCACTTCTAATTTTATTTATGCGTATTGATTTCTCATTTTGAAATCTACTAATTAGTTTAATAATATTTGGAGTAGCTTCATTTTTCGAAACAAAAAATATCACCCAAGTATATGTAGAGTAATCATCAATAACTACCATAGTATAATGCATACCGTCTAGGCTTGTGATCTTAACCTGTCCAAATAAGTCCATGTGAAGCAGTTCTAAACAGCGATTGGATTGATAATTCCCTTTACTTTTAAAAGTTGATTTTATTTGTTTCCTCATTTGACATGCAAAACAAACTTTAACTTTTGCAAATTTTATGTTAAGAAATCCTTGAACTAACTCTTTAGAACATATATAATTTATGGTTTTAAAGTTCAAATGATTTAACCGTTTATGCCAAAGCCAGTTTGGATCATTCTTAGCTATCATGCAAACCGGGTTTTCATATTTAGTTTTCTAGTTCACTTTGTAAATGTTTTCTAACCTATTTCCGGTTAGTAAAATGTGCTACCCTAAGAATTATTAACTAGGCATGCATTTTTGTGAAATTCAACCATATATCCTACATCGCATATTTGACTAATACTTACCAAATTAAAATGCAAGTTTTCAACAAGAAGTACATTATAGTTAATTTTCCATGGACAATCTTACCCTTGCCCACGACTCTACCTTTAGAGTTATCGCCAAAAATGATCACTGCATCGGCTTCCTGAACAATATCGGTCAACAAGCTGCTATTTCCGGTCATGTGTTTGGAGCAACCGCTGTCCAGATACCATTCCGAATTTCCCAGTCGCTTGTTCTTCTTAATCTACAAAAAATAAATATTTACACCGATTTGGTACCCACATTTACTTGGGTCCGTGATTGATTAGTCCCTTAGGAATTCATACTTTAATTAATCAGATGACTTTCCCAGTAGTAGTTTTAATAATTTTACCGGTATCTAGCTTGACATCTCTCTATCTACCTGAAAATACATCATTGTGTCGTGGTGGTGAGTGTTGATTTGTTCTATATGAATATTTATCGGTTTCTTTTCTCACCGGCCGGTTGGCTTTCCTTCTCTCAAGATGAAGCCATTTTACCGTGTCGGTTGGACTCACATATTTAATTTCTTTGACCAGTTTTGAATCATGATCTGCCTCATTATCGGTTGAATTGCTCTTAACAAAGCTTATGAATAGAAGCTTGTTTTTGTTGAGATTCAACTCTTTGGAAGGTTTCCGGTTAGCCGAATTACTGCATTTATATCCAAGACCAAACTTGCATTTGGGATGTCTTTGGTAGGTTGACATCTGGCTTACGGTTTCACTAAACTACTTCCAAGCAGCCATGACATATTTTGATCTTTTATTTTCTTCAGTTAACGATTGAACTGTCTCTTTGAACTTCTCATTCTCACAAAATAGTTCAATCGGTTCATCGGTCTTGATTCCACTCGACACATCGATTTGAAAGTTACTCGGTTCGCTGGTGTGGAAGTTCGGCCGTGTTGGTACAAAAGCAGACATGTTCTTGAACTCAACAACCATGTCATTGAGTGCATTAACCAGATCTTCTTTAGTAAACTCTTCACAAGAGAAATCAAATACCTCTTCCTCCTTAGCCATGAGACAGGTGATTCCTTCGTCATCGGTATCCGAGTCGGTATGAGCCCATAAGCTCCCACCATCGTCGGCTATCAATACCTTCTAAATCTCCTTCCCTTCACCGGTTTACTGAAGATCACTCCTATGGTTATTATTAGTCGGTTTCCAATCGTCACGTCTTGGTCTTCTACATTCCGACCTGTAATGACCTAAAGCATTATAATTAAAACATCTAACGTTATATTTATCACCGTGGTTGTAGTTGTAGTTATTTGATGGTTGATTCTTCTTCATGAATTTTTCGAATTTCTTTGCAAACATGGCCATCACTTCCTCACTAATCTTCTCAACGGTTTTGACCGGTATAGGAGCTGCTGGTACGGGGGTTGCTGGTTCCACCGATGTCACCATGGATCTAGTTGTGGTTGACGGTGAGGCTTCATCTTCGATTCGAGATCTCATCTCTAATTCGTATGCCTTTAGGTCTTCAAACACATCATGCAATTTCATTTGCACGAGACTATTTGATTCTCGCATTACCATAGTCTTTATGTCCCAATTACTGGGTAGAGATCTTAATGCTTTAATAATGGTTTCCTTGATGTCATACTTCTTTCCAAGTGTAGACAACTCATTCACCACACTAGTGAACCGATCACTAAATTCTTTCATAGTTTCTTTTGGCCTCATTTTGATATTTTCAAACTTCTGAGTTGCCACCACTATCTAAGTTTCTTTAGTTCTTTTATTTCCCTCATGAAGTTGAATCACCGTTTCCAAGGTTTCCTTTACAGTCTTGCAATCTCTGACTTTCCCGAAAGTGTTTCTGTCCAGAGATTTGAAAATATGTCTCATGCAATGGTTGTCTAGGTTGTTTCTTCTTTTATCTTCAACTGTCCATTCACCTCTCTCTTTCTCGATCTTTATCGGATCTTCTTTAAGAATGAACATCATCTCATCATCCATGGTAATTAGATGTAGACACATCTGAATCTTCCAATCGACAAACTCCTCACTTTCCAACATAGGGGGCTTCTCATTGTGAGTCATGTTTGCCAGCTTTTGGTTGCTTGGGTGTTAAGATTAACTACTTTGATACCACTTGTTAGGACCGGGATCACCAATAGGGGACCGGGGTCCGGCTAAAGGGAAACCTCTATACAACACACAAAACGGTTGGCGCTAATCCGATTAAGAATTAACACCGGTCTTAACATCATACAGACTACCACAAACTCTTGAATCGAGTTCAAGGGCAGAAATGTTTGTTTCAGCCTTAAGCAACACACACATATCAGATAGAAATAAGAATCGAGAAGGGTTAGTTTAGAATAAGGAGAAATCGGTTCGGTTAGTTAAATGACCGGAAATGATTAAAAAACACAAGACACGGATTTTATGGATGTTCGGAGATTAACTCCTATGTCACCCCTTCTTCTCAAACAACGAGAAGGATATTCACTAATGAATATTCAACAACACAATACACCACACGATCGAGTCTTATTTACTGCTCGATGTTCACTTTACAAGACTCACACAGTATTGTAATAAACTTTTACAAATATGTAAATACCCATAACTTAACAGTTTATTTTTATCACTCAATAGCTTTGTAAATTTCTCAAGGTATGTTCTCATGAGTGAAATGATCGCGCAAGGAGGAAGAATCCAGAGCAGGGGGAAGAGCAGCGTTTTTCTTCAGCTCTTTAGCTTCCTTTTATAGTGGAAATATGACAACAGTCATATTTCTCTCTCTCTACGATGGTTGGTGAAAAATAATCAGCAATACATTTAATGCGGTGGAAGCTTCCCAAAGTATGATGCCGTGCTGGCTCAAATTAGGTAACTTGTACGTTTTTGTGTTTGTACACTTGGCAACTGTATATTTGACGACTGCCTGATCCTTGGAGGTTGCTTCTGGATTTATACCAAGTCAGGTAACTATTCATCTGACAGCTTCCTGCAGTTTTATAAGCAGACTGGTTTCAGAAGACAAGTGACGCAGTCTGAACCTTTGAAGACCTTGCTCTGCACATTCCCAAAGAATATATATGTTTGCATCAAAGCGTCAACTGCCAATATATCTATATATTTGATTTTGTTTTGATTTAAACTGTCCGGTGAAAATGTATGTTGCCTTTAGGATTTGATCCTACCGGACACATATCGGTTGATAACTTGACCGGTCCTGTATTTTAGTCGAGTCGCACATTCGAGAAGATAAATAAGAAGTTTCGGTTTGTGCTGTTTTTAGGAGAATAGTTTTGACCGGTCAGGTTGAAAGTATGTACATGCACATAGAATTGAATTTAATTAAGTCATTTTAGATAGTTAATTACTTATTTAATTAACTATCTAATTTTTCTAACACTACGTATCTATTAGACTACGACGTCTAACTACGTATCTGTTAGACTACGACGTCTAACTACGTATCACATTAGACTACCAAGTCTAATGGAGTTAGACGTCAATGTCCAACTATGTTTCCCATTAGACTACCACGTCTAATGGAGTTAGACTACAACGTCTAACTTCACATCCCTTCAGACATGTCTGAAGGAATTAGCCGTCAATGTCTAACTACGTTTCCCATTAGACTACCACGTCTAATGGAGTTAGACTACAACGTCTAACTTCGCATTCCTTCAGACTTGTCTAAAGGAGTTAGACGTCAACGTCTAACTTCGCTTCCCATTAGAATGCCACGTCTAATGAAGTTAGACTCAACGTCTAACTTCGCATCCCTTCATACTTGTCTGAAGGAGTTAGATATCAACGTCTAACTATGTTTCCCATTATACTACCACGTCTAATGGAGTTAGACTACAACGTCTAACTTCACATCCCTTAAAACTTGTCTGAAGGAGTTTGACGTCAACGTCTAACTACGTTCCCCATAAAACTATCATGCCTAATGGAGTTAGACTATAACGTACAACTTCACATCCCTTCAGACTTGTCTGAAGGAGTTAGACGTCAACGTCTAACATCGCAACACGTCTATTTAGCCTTCTTAGACCACGTCTAATTTAACATAGTCTTATGGACAAGCACATAAACAAATAGACAACTTAGCTTCATTCTTAACTTAGTTTTAATCACAATTAAGCTTTAATCACATATCATCAAAATAAAGTTGGCATAGAATACGCTTATTCTCTTAATTATTTTGATTAAACTAATTTGACCCAACAATTTCCCCCTTTTTGATGATGTTAAAACTTAGTTAAAAGATTAAAACAAATAGATACAATCAAAGCAACAATGAACAAAAGATCTTATATTTATACTTTCAAAATGTCTGGAGGATAAATAACATAAACGAAAATTTCCCCAAAACAACAAAAATATTGGGTCTTTTCTTATCCCTTTCTACCCTTAGTTCCCCTAGGCCTAAGGCCACTTCTTTTACTTTACCCCTTTTTAACATCACCGGAGCGATAAATTCCTACTAATCTCTTTTGGCCAAAAGGATCTCCCGATTTCTTCTCTTGAGCTTAATCCTTCTTACCTGGAGATCATAGTTAAGAAATCTTCTATAGTTCAAGACTCTAGAGGACTTGATGAGGACCCCATGCCCCCCAACAATTGAGAGGAAAGTAGAAAGCAACATACTAAGTTGGGAAACATATCTAGGAGACCTCCTTTTAGGAGAGATCATTGCTGCCAAGTTTTTGAAAATGATTTTAGACCAGTTGATTGATGTCCCCTTTGTGATAGCAATCATTATCTCAAAGAACATCTTCGAGTATGAGTTGGAGAATCCATTGGCCAAGAGGGACATGAAATGATATCGTTGAGAAGGGAAAACTCAACTTTTAGAGCGGACTTTAGTCCATGAGTTTCGACAGGAACGAGAATCCCATTACGAGTTGTGTAGGAGAAGGCAAGTCTCATCTCATATAGGACTTCCTCGGTAGATGTCGGCAACTCAGACAACCCCTCTATTGGAAGATTGATGAAAATAACGAAGGATTCTTCACAGAAGCAAGCGTGATCATTAAAAATCTTTGTTACGATAAACATGTTGTCGTATATACCTCCATACTTAAAGAATTCACGAACCTCGGGTTCGTGAATAATGATAGGAGCCTTGAGAAAATTTTCAAGGCCCGAAGCTTTGAGTGAATCGAACATGGTGACCATTTCAGGAATGATCACGGTGGATACAGAATCAAAATCTATCTGAAGAGTAGACGGCGCAAGATAACCCATTACGAAGAGTTGTTTGAGAACTAGAGATTTAGAATACTAAGAGACACAAGAGGATTTCTTAAAGAGATAATGTGAAGAGAGATATTCAATCCCTTTGAATATGACTGTTCTTTTATAGACATAGACTAACATATGATTATTAATGGCAATGAGTATATGAACCGTCGAAAACTTAGAAACCTGTTCCCAAGAGACTCATCATTTAAAATAAGCGACATTTAAGGATAATCATGAAAATCTGTCATTAATGTAATACGTGCAGTGAAGGGACATCAGAAATATTAGTCATTCTTTTAACTTTGAGAGACACATGTCTTCAAGTTATTGAAGATATGACTGTTCAATTTTTGGCGGGAATAGTACATAGACAAATAATGTAGCAGTGGACAACTGTCCCACACACCTAAAGATGAAAGGTCTAATGACATACGTAGTTAGACGTTTAACTTACTGTCCACATTCATTGCATCTAAGTTGGATAGGTGCCTATTAGACGTAGGCGTCTAACCACGCTTGTCTTATAGAAGTCTATTAGACGTATATGTCTAATTACGCATGAATACCAAGTAATAGACGTGTGTCTGGTTAGACATGAGCGTCTAACTACGCTAGTCTTACAGACATCCAAGCGTCTACTAGACTCAAATGTCTAACATGCGTAGGTTTTCAACCAAGACATTCATCCAATCTGGAAGCACAGATTGCTTAAGCAAATATATGTCTAAGTAGGCACACTCTTTGAGCTACTAGTCTATTAGACAGATTGAGACCTCCATATATACAAGTTTGTCCAGTTACACTTAAACAACATGTTCCCCCTCAATTTATGCATGATCAGTTCAAATAGATCAATCAAGATCAACAAGCCCTAAAATATTTCTAAAGTAAGAAAACTTAGTCTTGGGTAGTGGCTTCGTGAACACATCTTCCACTTGTTGATCTGTAAGGACATATTCAAGGCGAATATGTTTCTGACTGACATGCTCTCGGATGAAATGATGTCTGATTTCGATGTGTTTTGTCTGAGAGTGCAGAATTGGATTGTATGTGATAGCAATTACACTTGTATTGTCGCAGAAAATCGGAGATAGTCCCTCAGTTTTTGTTGAATCCACAAGAGTTGAGAACAACAACTTCCTACTGCAAGATATTTGGCTTCAGTTGTAGACGTAGAAACCGACATCTACTTCTTGCTGAACCAAGAGATCAAACGATCACCAAGAAAATGGCAAGTTCCACTTGTGTTTTTTCGATCAATCTTGCAACCTGCATAATCTACATCTGAGAAACTCTTTAGATTGAAACTGGAATCCTTTGGATACCACATTCCCACATTTTGAGTCCCCTTTAAATATTTCAAAATACGTTTAGCAGTAAAAAAGTGAGATAGTTTAGGATTAGCTTGGAATCTTTCACAGACGCTAACAACAAACTGGATGTCGAGCCGGCTAGCAGTAAGATAGAGAAAAGAGTCGATAAGTCCTCTATAGGCAGTGATGTAATTGTTTTGTCCATCTTCATCTTTGTCTAACTTACTGGAAGAGCTCATTGGAGTGGTTGCAGCCGAGAAACTCTCCATTTCAAACTTCTTTAACAGCTCCTTGGTGTATTTGACTTGGTTGATGAGGGTCCTTGTTTCAAGTTGACGAACTTGAAAGCTGAGGAAGAAGGTTAATTCTCCCATCAAACTCATATCGAATCTGTCCTGCATCAGCTTGACAAATTTCTCACATAATTTGGGGTTAGTTGACCCAAATATAATATCATTGACATAGACTTGAACAAGAAGAATATGAGAGTCTTTAACAAATCTAAACAATGTTTTGTCAACTGAGCCAATAATGAAATCATGATCAAACAGAAATTTAGTCAAAGTATCATACCAAACTCTTGGAGCTTGTTTCAAACCATATAAAGCTTTGTCAAGTTTAAAAACATGATTTGGTACAGAATGATCTAGAAAACCAGGAGGTTGTTCAACATAAACATTTTCATTTAAAGTACCTGATAGGATTGTCATAATCGATAGAAACGGGGGTCTGGCTATTGATGACGGCTTAAGAAAAACGGTTTGATAGAAATCCTGTTAGGGATTTAAATCACTTTTTATTCTACACAAACCCTTGCAAACTCTTGAACGATTCAAGTGCAGAAACGTTTGCTCAGGTTTGAAGCTAAGAACCAAGAATGAGAAAATGACAGAATGAAAAAGACGCAGCAGTTTGTTTATGGATATTCAGAGCAAACTCTCCTACGTCACCCCTTCTTCTAACTACCAGAAGGATTCACTATAAGTATCTGAGAATCAAATACAGTCGCATGATTAGCTCACTATTGAACAGAACAGACTCTGTTCAACTTATAATATGATATAGTATATCAATCAGCTAAAACAATGCTTTGATTCTAACTCTCTCTTGACAAACACACAGTAAAGCAAGAAAGCAGTTCTTAAGATGGTAAAATCTGTAGATCTCTTGTATGCGTACTTTTCAGTGTTAACCAAATTATGTCCGGCCGTTCTTCCGTTGTCCTTGAGTATCTTTAAATAAGGAGCATGTACCAACGGTCGAATATTCTATAATGACACGTGGCAAACTTCCATTGGAACGCCTCCATAGTACATAGCAAACTCTGAGCACCAGGATCGTGGTCGTACCAATTCTGGTAGTGCGCCAAATATTCTTCAAGGATATTTCTGAAATAAAAAGTAGTGTGAAGAATATTTGTTTGCGTGGCATTAATCAATTGGTTGCAACTGGCTGTCGTATTGATCTTCACTTGAAAGTGGAGAAGGAGTAGCGTATAGCTAGTTGATCGTGGGTAGACTATTGCTAGCTTCAAGCAATTGCTTTAACCATGGAATTAGACGTATTTCACTTAGACGACTTCGTCTAATGAAATTAGACTTCCACGTCTAATAGAAGGATCCATTAGATCACCAGATCTAATGAGATTAGACAATACGTCTAATTACAGTTTCCTTTAGACTAATCTGAAGGAGTTAGACTGCATGTCTAACTTTCATCTATTAGATGACACGTCTAACTACGCATCCCTTCAGACTAATCAGAAGGAGTTAGACTGCACGTCTAACTCTCATCTGTTAGACGACACGTCTAACTACGCATCCCTTTAGACTAAACTGAAGGAGTTAGACTGCACATCTAACTCTCATTTATTAGACGGAACGTCTAACTACACATCCCTTTAGACTAATCTAAAGGAGTTAGACTGCACGTCTAAACTCTCATCTTTTAGACGGCACATCTAACTACGTCTGTTAGACTACACGTCTAACAACGTATCCGTTAGACTGCACGTCTAACTACGTATCTGTTAGACTACACGTCTAACTATGTATCTGTTAGACTGCACGTTTAACTACGTCTGTTAGACTACACGTCTAACTACGTCTGTTAGACTGCACGTCTAACTATGTATCTGTTAGACTACACATCTAACTACGTCTATTAGACTGCACGTCTAACTACGTCTGTTAGACTGCACGTCTAACAATGTATCCGTTAGACTGCACGTCTAACTACGAGTCTGTTAGACTGCACGTCTAACTACGTATCTATTAGACTGCACGTCTAACTGCGTCTGTTAGACTGCACTTCTAACTACGTCTGTTAGACTGCACATCTAACTGCGTTTGTTAGACTGTACGTCTAACTACGTCTGTTAGACTGCACGTCTAATTGCGTCTATTAGACTACACGTCTAACTACGTATCTGTTAGACTGCACGTCTAACTACATCTGTTAGACTTCACGTCTAACTACGTCTGTTAGACTACACGTCTAACAATGTATCCGTTAGACTGCACGTCTAACTTAAAGCATCTAATGGCCAATCAGTCTAATGAATCTCATTAAGACTTCGTCTAATATAACATGTTTTCGATAAACTTGCACCAAAAACGATTAGACGGCATGGATTAAGTTTTATATACACTTATCATGAAAATTCCAATAGTCAAAATACTTTGAAATTTAGTCAAAATAATTTGACCCAACAGTACCATTTAAAAAAGCACTTTTCACATCCATTTGAAAAACCTTCAAATTCTTAAAAGATGCATAAGCTAAGAAGATTTTTGATTGCCTCAAGTCTAGCCATAGGTGCAAATGACTCCTCAAAGTCAATTCCTTCCTCTTGTCTATATCCTTGAGCAACCAACCGGGATTTGTTTCTCACAACTAATCCATCTTCAATAAGCTTGTTTTGAAAAACCCATCTTGTGCCAATGACCGATTGATTAGTCGGACTTGGAGTTAGATGTCACACTTTATTTCTCACAAATTCGTTTAACTCCTCTTACAATGCATTGGTCCAATCTAGATTAAGCATTTCATCACTAATTTTCTTAGGCTCAATTTGAGAAATAAAGGCGGAGTTCGCCATTTCATCCAACAATTGACGTCTTGTCCTACGAGGAGAGTTAGCATTACCAATTATCAATTCTAGTGGATGATTTCCGTTCCATTTGAATTTTGATCCTAAAGGATTAGATGTTGGATTAGTTGGCTCAACGACGTCCGAACTATCAACAACCCGTTGAACAGAAGTTTGGACATCTGGTTGATTCTCAACCGGATCAGCCACTTGATCAGATGAATAAGTCCTTTGGACAAGAGCTTCATCTTCACTATCAGATTATAGACTTGTTGCTTGTAATTTGTTAGCAAGTTCGATGGGATCAATAGAATTGTTTTCAATAGATTCATCACAAACAACATGACAGGATTCCTCAATAGTTGGTGTTCGATTATTTTACACTCTAAAAGCCTTACAAACTGAGGAGTAACCTAACATGATTTTAGCATCTGCTTTAGCATCAAAAGCGGTCAAATATTCTTTCCCATTGTTATGAATGAAACACTTACACCCGAATACTCGAAACTAAGAAACTGTAGGAATTCTTCCATAAAACAGTTCATAAGGTGTATTGTCAAAACGTTTGTTAATTATTGACCGATTTTGTGTATAGAATGTTGTATTTATGGATTATACCCAGAACTTCTGAAGAACACCTGAGTCGGCAATACCATTTTACTGTGGAGTTCTGGCACTAGACAACTCATGTCTAATACCAAATTCCTCGAGATAGGAAGTTAGGCGTCTATTGGTGAATTCAGTTCCCCGATCACTTCTATTCTGAATAATACTTAAAGATTTTTGGTTTTGAAGTCTTCTAAGAATCTTAATCAGATTCTCAGACGTTTGATCCTTAGATTGCAAAAATATAACCCTGTAAACTGTGAAAAATCATCAATAATGACTAGGGTGAATCTCATTCCTCCTAAGCTCTTTATAGGAATTGGACAAAACAGGTCCATATGTAAAAGTTCCAAGCACCGGTTGGACTGAGATTTCCCTTTACTTTTGGTCGATGATTTGCTCTACTTGCCTAACTGGCAAATAGGACAAACCTTGTCCTTTCAAAACTTCAAATTAGGTAAACCGAAAACCAAGTTATGTGAACAAATGTTGTTGATGGTTTTAAAATTAAGATGTTTTAATCTCTTATGCCATAGACAGTTTTGACAATCATGCATATAGGATTAGATATCTCATTTTTCCAGTTCATTTTGTAAGAGTTTTCTACCCTACTTCCGGTCAACAAAATGTTACCTTGTAGATCCTTAACCAGGTATGCATGAGTTTGGAAATCAACAGAAAATCCATTATCACATAATTGACTAATGCTGATCAGGTTATAACACAAGTTTTCAACAAGCAACACGTTGTTGATGGTTAGATCACCATGCATAATTTTACCCTTACCCATGGTCTTACCCTTGCGGTTATCCCCAAAAGTGATCTTAGGACCTGAGCATTCTGTTATTTTAGTTAGAAGCCGTCTATCTCTAGTCATGTGTCTAGAACATCCACTATCTAGATACCATACTAAATTCTCCAAGCAGTCAACCCATATAAAAACATTTTTATAATCTTTTGGTACTTACATTCACTTGGGTCATCGGTCAATCAGTCCCTTAGGAATCCATATTTGATTTATTCTAATGGACTTCACTTTTTGTGTAGTGATAAGTGCTTATGATTTAGTCTTAACAGACGTATTCCTGCTAGCAGCTAATACCTAAACCCTAAACTCTAAACCCTAAACCATAAACCTTAGAGGATAGTTTTCGTTTAAAACTCCTTGACATCTTGTCAGGTTTTGATATGCCAGACTTGCTGGCTGCTTCTATCTTAATTTTCAGCCAGCTTACTGTTGGCGGAACATAAATTATCTCATCCTTTAAAGTTATATCCTCATAGCTTGGATCAGTTTCATTATTAGTTAAACTCTCTTTGACAAAGTTTATAGGCTTAAAATTGTCTGTTGCTGAGTTTAACTTCTTGCAGGACTTGTCTGATTCATTACTATCAAATCCTAAACCGGATTTGCATCCAACATGCCTCATCATATAAATTTGATGTCTGATAGCGTCTCCATACTTCGTCCAGGAACTGGCCACATATGTCAAACGTTGGTTTTCAGAAAATAGAGTTTGAACCTTTTCTTTGAGCGTCTCATTCTCAGATGAGAGCTCAACTACTTTGTTTTCATTGTTTTAGAAACTTGAGATGAAGGAGAGTTATTGGTCTCATATTTTGATTTCATTTCATTAAATGAGTCTGATAACTTCTTGTACTCAGTGGCCATATCATTGAGTGCAGTAGTTAATTCATCTCCCATAAAATCTCTTAGGAAAAATCGAATACATTTGATTTGTCGTCTGCCATCAAGCAAGTGAAGACTTCGTTATCACTTTCGCCAGATGAGTCCTATGAGTCGCTATCGGCCCACTTGGACTTACTTTCAACGCTCACAAGAACCTTCTGTTCCTTTCGGTTCTGCTTTATTTGATCAATACAGCCATAAATTTGAATCAACTTCTCTCAGATTTCTTTAACAGAGGAGCATGACTTGATCTCACTAAATATATTCATGTTGATCGACATAAACAAGACATCTTTGGCGACATTATCTAAGTTGTTCATCATCTTATCTTCAGTCGTTCAGCTACATCTTGGCTTCTCAATCTTTATAGGACCATTAGTGATGACATTCCACATGTCGCAATCAAGGGAAGCCAAATGATCTTGCATTCTCATCATCCAATAATCGTAGTTTTCTTTTGAGCGCACGAGAATTTGGTTGACGACAAACATGATTCAGGTTCTTGTTGCTTGAGAATAGAAAACCTTGCTCTAATACCAATTGATAAGATCGGTGCTACCAATGGAGACTAGGGTCTAGCTATTGATAACAACTTATGACAAACGATTCGATAGTAATACTGTGAGGATTAATATCTATTTCTATTCTTCACAAATCCTTCGAACTCTTGAAACGATTTCAAGTGCAGAAGTGTTCGTCGGTTTTAAAGATTTGAACTAATGAAAGATGAATGACAGAAGGTAAAGAACACAGGGAGTTA
Source organism: Impatiens glandulifera (assembly GCF_907164915.1). Taxonomy (NCBI): domain Eukaryota; kingdom Viridiplantae; phylum Streptophyta; class Magnoliopsida; order Ericales; family Balsaminaceae; genus Impatiens; species Impatiens glandulifera. The sequence goes on from NC_061863.1 coordinate 28,121,701, forward strand.
TTTATGAATTTTCGGAGAAAACCCTCCTACGTCACCCCTTCTTTCACAGCCAGAAGGATTTCACTAAATTGTTTGAATCAAATACAGCTTACTAAAGTAGCTAACACTATGTTGAACAGAACACCCTCTGTTCAACTTATAATATTATAAACAATATTCTCACAGCTAGACAGTAATTTGATTCTTTCTCTCTTGAACTTGAAGAATGTAAGAAATCAGTAAGTGTAAGAATGTAAGTTTGTAAGATTGGCAATCGGTTATGTTACTAGTGATTCATCTGTGGTCCTTGGGCATCTATTTGTAGTAGAAGAAAACCAACAATCTAATCTTCTTCATGGACATGTGGCAAGCGTCCATTGGAAGGTCGTCCATAGTACAAGAGTACATCAGACTCTAAGAAACTAGATCGTGGCCATACCAAACTGGTAGTACGCCGAATATCCTCTATGATATTGTCTTGTACTGGACAAACCGTTGGAAGGACATTTGCGTACATGGAGTTCGTTCATTGGATACAATTAGATGGCTTGTCAGACTGCACAAGAGTGAGTGGAGTAGAGGTAGTAGACAATTAGTTCATCGTGGTTAGACGTATGCTAACTTCAGACGGCTACTGAAGCGAGGCATTAGACGTGTTCCATTAGACTACCAAGTCTAAGGGAGTTAGACGATAACGTCTAACTACGCGTTCCATTAGACCAACAAGTCTAATGGAGTTAGACTGCAACGTCTAACTATGAATCTGTTAGACCGTGACATCTATCTATTAGACTACAACGTCTAACTACGTATCTGTTAGACTATGATGTCTAACTACGTATCTGTTAGACTACGACGTCTAACTAAGTATCAGTTAGACTACAATGTCTAACTAAGTATCTGTTAGACTACGACGTCTAACTACGTATCACATTAGACTACCAAGTCTAATGGAGTTAGATGTCAACGTCTAACTATGTTTCCCATTAGACTACCACGTCTAATGGAGTTAGACTACAACGTTTAACCTTGCATCCCTTCAGACTTGTTTGAAGGAGTTAGACGTCAACGTCTAACTACGTTTCCCATTAGACTACCACGTCTAATGGAGTTAGACTACAAATTCTAACTTCGCATCCCTTCAGACTTGTCTGAAGGAGTTAGACGTCAATGTCTAACTTCGCTTCCCGTTAGACTGCCACGTCTAATGGAGTTAGACTACAACGTCTAACTTCAAATCCCTTCAAACTTATCTGAAGGAGTTAGACATCAACGTCGAACTACGTTTCCCATTAGAATACCACGTCTAATGGAGTTAGACTACAATGTCTAACTTCACATCCCTTCAGACTTGTCTGAAGGAGTTAGACGTCAACGTCTAACTACGTTTCCCATTAGAGTACCACGTCTAGTGTAGTTAGACTACAACGTCTAACTTCGCCTCCCTTCAGACTTGTCTAAAGGAGTTATACGTCAACGTCTAACTTCACAACACGTCTATTTAGTCTGCTTAGACCACGTCTAATTCAACATAGTCTTATGCACATGCACTTAAACAAATAGACAACTTAGCTTCATTCTTAACTAAGTTTTAATCACAATTATGTTTTAATAACATATCATCAAAATAAAGTTGGCATAGGATACGCTTATTCTCTTAATTATTTTGATTAAACTAATTTGACCCAACAATTTCCCCCTTTTTGATGATGTTAAAACTTAGTTAAATGATTAAAACAAATAGACACAATCAAAGCAACAATGAACAAAAGATCTTATATTTATACTTTCAAAATGTCTGGAGGATAAATAACATAAACGAAAATTTCCCAAAAACAAGAAAAAGATTGGGTCTTTTTTCTTATCCCTTTCTACCCATAGTTCCCTTTGGGCCTAAGGCCACTTCTTTTACTAACTTCGCATCCCTTCAGACTTGTCTGAAGGAGTTAGATATCAACGTCTAACTATGTTTCCTATTAGACTACCACGTCTAATAGAGTTAGACTACAACATCTAACTTCGCATCCCTTCAGACTTGTCTGAAGGAGTTAGACGTTAACGTTAAACTACATTTCCCATTAGACTACCATATCTAATGGATTTAGACTACAACGTCTAACTTCGCATCCCTTCAGACTTGTCTAAAGGAGTTAGACGTCAACGTTCAACTTCGCAACACGTCTATTTAGCCTGCTTAGACCACGTCTAATTCAACATAGTCTTATGTACCTGCACAGAAACAAATAGACAATTTAGCTTCATTCTTAACTATGTTTTAATCACAATTAAGTTTTAATAACATATCATCAAAATAAAGTTGGCATAGAATACGCTTATTCTCTTAATTATTTTGATTATTTGACCCAACATAACAGTTAGTATGTGGTTTGCCGAAGAGATAAAGAGGCATATGAAAAAATATGAGTCACAATATCAGGGTTAATTAGATTTGAATAATATAAATTTTATCTAAAATATTTTTTAGATAAAAAATATTTTATATATATTCTTATCCGTACAAATGCACGAGATTTATGCTAGTTTTTAATACAAGATAAACCTTAGTTTGTACATAAGAGTATCTAAAATATATATAATAAAATTCTAGTTTGCACATTAGAGTAATAATTTATTTTTTTATAAAACTCTAGTATTAAAAATCACAATAAAATCCTAAATTCTTTTTTATTTTTCTTGTTTTGTTTTCATTTTAATTGTTTAAAAAATCCAAAAAAAAAATAATATTAAATGACTAAAAAAAAATTTCAATAAAAAGTAGAAAAATATTTTCTTAGGACTTGTTTGGATTTTAATTTTAAATTAACCTTGAATTTGATATATTTGTAAGTACCTTCGTGACTTAACTTTCACATAGATGTGTTTTTCCTTTTTTATTTATTTTTGTGCAATGACATAACCTAAAAACAAATTGATACAAACATAGTCACATTTTGAAGTTTGGATTAAACCTTCGACCAATATTTTAGGACTTGATAAATAAAAGAGATGTAAAAATAATATTTTTCTAAAAATGGTCAAAACTTTGGAGTAGAGACCATAATTTTGACACACACGACGAACAAAGTGTTGAGACTCTTTCTCAAGTATAATCAAACACTTGAAAATGGATTGGGGGTTCCAAAATTATAAAATAATTTTGGATTTTGAAAAGTGAAACCAAATAGGCCTTAGGACTAAAGACCTAGGGCCTGGGTCTAGTCATACCGATCTAGGCTCGGGCGGGCTCGGTCTAGACCAAGAAGGTTTGGATAAGGGCTTAGGACGCTCGGTCGAAAGATTAGAGGGATCAATCCTAAGGTCCAGGAAGCTCGATCATGAACTCAAGTTGTTTGGTCCTAGGTATGGGAGTCTCAATCCTGAACTCAGGTTGTTCGTTCCTAGGTATGGGAGTCTCGGTCCCAAGTTAGACCTCTCGGTCCAAGGTTAGAAACCTCGATAGGATTCATCGGTCTTTTCATAAGAAAACTAGTTCTAGGTCTCGGTCTTGACTCAAGAACACTATCCTTGGTCTCAGTCCTATGTTGATGTTTTTGGTCTTAGTTTCGGTCAGGACCAAGGATTCTTGGTCCTAGTCCTGTAGGACTCGGTCGTCGGGGACCGAGTGTTCTTAAATTGGTCAAGAAATGTAGATCTTGTCTCTTTTGATACAGATCATGAAATCATTATCTGTAAGTTGCACTCAACTCATATGATTGTAGGGATTAAAATCCCCTAACCCTAATCACGATCAATCAATCTCTTTAAAGATAAATTTCTCAAAATCGATTTTAGATCAAAATTTGGGATCTCTTGAATTAGGCCATCTTAAGGCATAATTCTTATTCCATTAGCTTAGAAATTATGAACATAATGTAATACAAACAAACAAGAACATCATACAAGCTCTATAACAACTTTTGAAAACAAAATTAATTTTTTTTTTTTTAAATTTCAGCTGGATCAAACATGATCAAGATGTTGTTTCTATGATTTAAAAATCATCCTAACATGCTTACAAACATGTTTAACAACTATTTGAATAAAATATTCAAGCTTAAAACTCAAGAAAATCAAATTAAAAAAATCAAGATTTTCAGACCAATTTTTTATTTGTTTCGTTTTAGGTTGATTTTATAAAATCTTTTTCAACAAAAAGTTCATATATCATCTATGGAATGATTCTAAACAAAGAAATCACACCATTGAACCCTAGAACATAACAAACTGATCTAACTTGAAAAAAAAATTAATTTCAAATCACAAATCAAAATACATATGAACTAGAAGCTTACCAACATTTGGAGAACACTCCAAAGATGTGTTAGAAGCTTTCCTGGAGCCTGGATTGAAGCTTAGGTCGCCTGAGAAACTTCTGCAAAAATTCAGCTTGTTTGAATTATTGGAAATTCTTCAATTTAGATGTAAGATTGGGATTTTGTTTGATCGATTGGAAGAGAAGGACCTAGAGAGTATTTATACTCAATTAGGTCGGTTATCCTAGCCTAATTCAACTTCAATTTGATCACTGAAGTCTTATCCCTTAAGTTCTCTATTCGTCTTTGGTAGCCTAGCTAGAGCTTAAGGTTTGACTTCTAGACTTAGAAGAATTTAAGGCGAGGATAAGGCGAGTACGTGGGAGAAAAAATGAGAGGATAAGGTTGAAAAATGAAAGAGCTGGAAATTTTGGAAGATCGTTGTTGCCATCCGCGGGCCTTTGGAGCTCGCGAAGAAGACGATCAAAATGTGCCATTTGAGGTCTGTCAGCGTTCCGTTGGCGTTTGGCGCTTGGGATAACGAGGTTAGTTATCCCGTTAGTCAATTTAGTGTGACACCGAGCGCGCGCGTGTTCCGTTACATCTGAATGCATGGCGTCCTCCTGGGCACTAATGAAAATCGAGCACTGATCCGTTGACCCTGAATTCTGTTGTAACAATTAAACATATTTCGGCTACACAGTATTATCATTTATATTTTTAATAAAATGATTATTTGAAATCGAATTTTAATCTCTTTCTTGCGTTTTCTTCAGCAAATAATCCACAAAAAATATTTTTGGAAACATAATAAAAATAATGTTCATTATTTTTATTTTTGGGTATTTTTGGAATTTTGGGGTATTTATTTAATTGTTTTTAAGTCATAAATTATACACTGATCCGTTGACCCTGAATCTTGTTGTAACAATTAAACATAATTCGTCTACACAGTATTATTATTTATATTTTTAATATAAAAGTTATTTGAAATCGAATTTTAATCTCTTTCTTGCGTTTTTTCTTTAACAAAAATTCCACAAAAAATATTTTTGGAAACATAATAAAAATAATGTTCATTATTTTTATTTTTTGGTATTTTTGGAATTTTGGAGTATTTATTTAATTGTTTTAAGTCATAAATTATACATAATTTATGTTTAAAATAATAATTAAATAATTTCAACCCCTTTTTGGGTTTAATTTGGGTAAAATAAATGCAATATTTTAACCTCAAATTATTTTTGAATTTTTATTTAATCTTCCTAATTAAGGTTTAATTATCATAATAATTAACCCTAATTTGATCTATAATCTTTTTTGGATTATTTTAAATTTAAAGATTCAAAATATTATTTTAATATTATTATAAATTAATAATATTGTTTATAAATTAGAATATATCAAATTTTCATGTTTAAGAGACCATAATTTTGACAGACACGACGAACAACGTGTCCAGACTCTTTCCCAAGTGTAATCGAGCACTAGATAAAAAAAAATGAGAAACTCCCAATATATTTTTCTTTTCCCAATATCTCGTGTAGTTAGTGACAACTATAAAAAATCAAAGTTAGTCTATCATTTAATTAAATCCTAATTTTGGTTCCTCGTCTCATTTAGGCAAGACAATTTTGAAGAAGTGTCGTTTATTCGCCTCATTTTACAAAATTCGAGAAGATAGTAAGTAAAATGATTTAATGAAATCAATAATTAGAACGTACTATAGCCGCGCCTCTTATATTGGTTTCGGATCTCATTTTCGAGATTCGAGAGCAATGTGAGTTATGAGTGTCGATTATCAAGTCGAAAATATTTTTCAAAGAATTGATTTTTTGGACTTTACACAATGAAAATTTTCACTTATACAATTTTTTTAATTATTTGGTAAAGAGGATATGCCTTCCAATTGATTTTGTTCTTAACTTACATTCTGCTTAAAGCTAGGCAGATAAAATTTAACTTGATATTAGAGCCAAATATCAATCTTGGAAAACTTTACATAATGATAGAACAACACAAAGAATAATTAGCTAGGGTCAATCTTGACATTAGGAAGCGCAATCACTCTTACACAAATAAAAGCTTGCAATTTTTTTAAAGAGGTGCAAATGCAATAGACACTCTGAAACGCTTAAAACTAATTTGTTTTGTTTTGTAGTAAAATTTGTCTCATTGTTTAAATGTTTGTCTATTTTTGTTGAACTAATTTGAATAAAGTTAGTTGATTGTTCACATTGAAAAGCTTTGTATCTTATATCTGAACATGATTGATTGTTTTGATTATTGACCTTTTTTTATTTAGATATAGAATTATTGTTAAATTGTTGCATTAATTAAAAAGATTACTTTTCTGAATTATGTGATAAGGTTATGCAATCTCTTTAGAAGGTTTGTTGGCTTTTCTTCCTTTGAATTCAAATACTAAAAAAGTTGAAGCAATTTGTTGATGAAGATTGTTCTGTGTAATAAAATTTGTATGTAAGTTGATAGTTAAAGGTGTGAAAGTAGCAGACAAGTTTAAAATATCTTCAAAGATAAGGTCTATGGACATTTCAATCTAGGTTAGTTATTGTTGATCTCAAGTTAAGAGGGAATTCCTCAAGGCCGAATACAAAGATGGCCTTAACAATTTCTATTGGTAAAAACATTTTACTCCCTCATCTTAACAAATTGTTTTTACACTCTTATATAAGTGGTTCTAGCTTCCATGATGATGCAGCGTGCGTGGCTAGGATGAACCTTTATCAAGATTCGTTGATTCTTACGAATACCGAAAGTTGATAGATATTGAGGAGACCTCGTTTTCTGATTAATAATCTTCCCCTAACAAAGTGTTTTAAGATTCTTTTAAATACTCAAACCCTAGCTTGCAAAAGAAATAAACAACTTTTAATAAATTGCAAAAAAACACCCGAAACTAATAAAAATGCGATTTTGAGCCCCTAAACGTTTCCGCCCGAAAAACACTAGGCAATCGTCGAAATCTGACACTTGCGAGATATTTTCGGATGCTGCAACTTTCGCATAAACGCCTCTTCGACTCGCACCGCATCATTCCCCCCAGGGTAGAAAAGATTCGTCCTCGAATCTGGAACCGCATCATCCTCATCAGAAGAAGACTCACCCACAAAAGGAACAAGATGCTTCACATTGAACACATCAGAGGTACGCACATGGCTGGGAAGGCGTAAACGATAAGCATTGGGGTTGATCTTCTCCACAATCTCAACAGGACCAATCTTCTTAGCAGCAAGCTTGCTATATTCATGAGCTGGAAAACGATCCTTAGTCAGAATAGCCCACACAAAGTCACCAACTTCAAAATCAACAGCACGCCTTCTCGAATCAGCCTTCTCCTTGTACTTGGCAGTAGCAGCAACCAAGCGGTCATGAGTGGTCTGATGAACCTGAGCCAACTGACCAACAAAATCCGCAGCAGTGGAATGAGGACGCACCTTGCTGGGCAGCGCTAACAAATCAAGAGGGGCACGCGGAGACAGCCCGTAAATCACATGGAAAGGACTGAAACCAGTGGAGCGATTAACAGCATGATTGTGAGCAAACTCGGCCTGAGGCAGCTTCAGATCCCAAGCCTTAGGATGATCCCCAACTAAACTGCGCAGAAGGTTCCCCAAAGACCTATTAACAACTTCAGTTAGGCCATCAGTTTGCGGGTGATAGGCACTGCTAAAATTCAGCTGAGTATTAACCAAACGCCAAAGACTCCTCCAAAAGTGACTCACAAAGCGAGTGTCCCGATCAGAAACTATGGAGGCAGGAAGTCCATGAAGGCGATACACATCCCTGAAATAAAGCTGTGCAACAGCCACAGCATCAGAGGTTTTCTTGCAGGGAATGAAATGAACCATCTTCGAGAATCGGTCAACCACCACAAAAATCGAATCAGAACCACGCTGGGTACGTGGCAGCCCAAGGACAAAATCCATACTGACATCAGACCATGGTTGAGTGGGAATAGGCAGAGGCAAGTATAACCCGGCATTAGTCGAAGCGCCCTTAGCCAACTGACAAACACGACAACGAGCAACAAAACGCCCCACCTCTTTGCGCATCGAAGGCCAGAAATAAGAAGCTGCAAGAAGCTGGAAGGTACGATCACGCCCAACATGGCCTTCTTTCTTGAGATCCAGTTTGCTAAACACAGAAGCACCACCCAACTGATCCAACAAGTCATCCAACCGGGGAATAGGAAACCGATAACGCACTGTAATCTTGTTGATAGCACGACTATCAATGCACATAAGCCAAGACCCATCCTTTTTTGGGGTAAGAAGGGCCGGGACAGCACAGGGACTAAGGCTCTCTCGAATGTGTCCCTTAGCCAGCAAGTCCTCCACCTGTCTACGCAACTCTTCATGTTCTTTGGGACTCATGCGGTAATGAGGACGGTTGGGTAGGGCAGCACTTGGAACCAAGTCAATGTGATGCTGGGTATCACGCAAAGGAGGCAAGGCACAAGGCAGATTCTCAGGAAAAACATCTGCAAACTCCTGTAACAGCGGCTGCACTGGAATAGGCACCTCAGAACAAGCACCACAGGTAATCAGCGAACAAAATAGAGCAAACACCATGCCCGATTCGACCATGGCGGTCTGAAAAGGACCCCGAGACAACAAGGTGGTAGGGGGGGACGCATGATGAGTGGGGGCAGCACCCTTCTTGGGCTGATTTGGCATCAACACAATCTTGGTACCATGAAATAAGAACGTGTAGGTATTAGCACGCCCATCATGTATAACAGAATGATCAAACTGCCAAGGGCGACCAAGTAAAAGGTGACAAGCATCCATAGGAACCACATCACAATATACAACATCACGATAATGGGAACCAATGGAAAAATTAACAAGTACGCGCTTAGAAACTGTAACATCCGTACCTTGACTTAGCCAGGACAGACGATAAGGCTTGGGGTGAGGTTCAGTGGACAGACCCAGCTTCGAAACTGCAACCTCAGAAATCACATTCTCACAACTCCCAGCATCAATGATGAAGGTGCAAACTTTGCCACCGATGGTACAAGTGGGATGGAACAGATTATTACGTAACCACTCGTTGTCAGGAGCACGAGGGGTTAAACATGATCGACGAATCACCAAAAGGGGGCCAACATCACCAGAAACATACTCCTCCGCTGCCTCATCATCATAAACATCATACACTGGCGCTGAATCTGAAGGAAGAGCAGAGTCAGGATCATCCACCTCAGTAAAAAGACCACGATTGGTGGACTTTGGGTTGCGACACTCTGCTTGGCGATGGCCAACTTCACCACAATTGAAACAACGCAAGCCACCGGGACGTCCCTGCGGGGGGGCTGTAGTGCCGCGAGGGGGGGCTGGGGTGGGATGGGCCGCTGGGAAGAAGAACCAATGCCACTAGTGGGGACAACCTGTTTTCCAAAGCTACCCGAACCGCGCCTGGCTAGCTGTTTCTCAGCTTGTGAAGCACGCTGATGTGCCTCAGAAACAGTCAAGGGATCAAACATATTCAAAATATCCTGCAACTGGAGGCGAAGGCCACCAATATAACGAGAAACCAACTGGAGAGGGGACTCAGACAGGTCAACACGAGCCACAAAGGTGTAAAACTCAGTGGAATAGTCATCCACGGAACGAGAACCCTGACGAATATTCTGGAACCGCTGGTACAGGTTACGTTCGTAATTATATGGTAGAAACGCAGCCCCAATATGCTTCCTGAATTTGTCCCAATTCGTGAGCTTTGCCTTACCATGACGAACACGTGTCTGTTTCAACTGCTGCCACCATGCTTGTGCACGACCATGTAAGCGGATCGTAACAAGGGGTACACGACGATCTGCAGGAACTTCCTTGAAATCCAGAATCTCTTCAACCTGAGAAAGCCAATCAATAAACTCTTCCGGTGATAGACTACCATCGAACTTAGGGATGTCCACCCTGAAAGCCTGCTCCCAGCGATGATTGGGGCGTTCAGGGGATCGATTCCGAAGACCACCGAGAGGGTTTTCATCTGTCATCGTAACATCATCTTCAGGGTGGTGCATGTGCATAGATGCATCCATCCGTTGCGTCAACCATTCAACCTGCCGCCTCAAATCGTCGTTATCACGGCGAAACTCAGCGTTTGCACGTCGCAACTCAGCAAGGTCACCATCATCAGCACCAGGGGTAGGGTTGCGCGGCTGTCTTCGGGGCGGCATACCTCAGGGTCGACTGGAAACTGATACCAACTGATGCAGCGTGCGTGGCTAGGATGAACCTTTATCAAGATTCGTTGATTCTTACGAATACCGAAAGTTGATAGATATTGAGGAGACCTCGTTTTCTGATTAATAATCTTCCCTTAACAAAGTGTTTTAAGATTCTTTTAAATACTCAAACCCTAGCTTGCAAAAGAAATAAACAACTTTTAATAAATTGCAAAAAAACACCCGAAACTAATAAAAATGCGATTTTGAGCCCCTAAACGTTTCCGCCCGAAAAACACTAGGCAATCGTCGAAATCTGACACTTGCGAGATATTTTCGGATGCTGCAACTTTCGCATAAACGCCTCTTCGACTCGCACCGCATCACATGACCTCTTGTGAAATTATTGAAAGAAGATGAGTAGAGCATAAGAACATGTAATTTATTACCCAAATTTTAGTGGATCCTTTGTAAAGTTTATATAAATTTCTAATGAAATGTACTGAAAAATATGTTTAAACCAGATTTTAATTTATCAGTTGATATTAAACAAGTTTTGAAATGTCCATACAATACATAAAAAGAAAGAAAAACCAAATGAAAAGTACAGAAAATATGTTTAAACCCATAAAATTATTCTTTTATTTCCAAATCATTTATAAACGATGATGAAACTGATATTCATCGTCATTAAGATGCATACTGCATATGCATACTTTTATTTTGACAGGAGTGTGGTGCAAATTAACTCATAAACTTAATTTTTTTTTTTTTTTTGCTGAAAAGAAAATAGCCGACCAGCTGATATATAGGGCTAGTAATTGGTAGCTGGTGATCACCATAATTAATAAGAATAATATAATTGGAGATGATCACCATAATTAATAAGAATAATATAATTGGAGATGATTGTTCGAGTGGAGTCAGGACCTATCCAGACTAATTTTTTAATAAAAAAATCTATTAGGGCTAGTTTTATAATTTGCTGTCACTTCTGACTTTTAGCGACGGAAAATAACCAATCACGACGGTAATTTACCGTCGTCATTGATAAAACACATACAGGCGGTTTAAGGCTACCCGAGCTACAGCCCGGGCCGGCTTGCACTTGGCTCTGCCCACAATCCACAAATTGGTAATCAACAATAAGGTGACCCTGGGCAATCCCACTTCCGTCGGTGTCAAGCTGCCTGAACACACCCTCGTCTAAATCCAACCCTACGTTGCTGCACTGATCCACTATCCTTACCGTCCTTTTTGCCCCTGTCCGTCTATTCGTCACCTGTAATTAGTACATATTAATTAATTAGATCACAATCTCAATCACTATCAGATCAGATCAGAGATCATATAAATATGCGTACCAGGAGACACTTGCCACACGATGCCTGCCCTCTTGGGCCGACGGGACCGCAAAAGGCTGTCCAACCATACTTCATCCTCCAAGAGAGGGGCTTGTTGCCGTCCCAAGTTAACCTGCTGGGGGTTGTAGAAATGATAAGTGGCCCTCACGTTCGACGCGCTTCCGCCTGCTGGGGCATCTCCACGACAGTTACTCTGGCAACCACTTGATGGGAGACAATAGTCGTCGGTCGTCCCACAGTATCCCCACTGGCTGCAGCATATGTTGTTATCGCACAACCTCCCACCGGCTTGCCGACCGCACTGTTGCCCGCTCACGGTCACGCCCACGCTTAAGCTAAATAATATTATTACGCATCTCAGCATCATCAGAACAATAGTCATCTATTTTCTATTACGGCCACCCATGCCTGTTATACAACACTACTAATATATATATATTCGTTTCACCTAGCTTAGATCTCAGAATTAATTTTTTGGGTAAGACACTTTATCTAGCTCGCCGTTGTTGACCGTAAGAGGGACATATTAATTGTTTTGTTTATCTGTTTGAATGACTTATTTCAGGATTATTTTTAATTGAGAATCCTATTTAATTAATAATTTATTCATTATTAATTAAATCATAAACTGTAATTATAAAAATACGTTTAAACATAAATTACAAAATATTCATTATATATATGTATGAATAATTTATTTTTATCTAAATAGTTATTTTAATTATTTAAAAAATATATTATTAATAATTTGAAACAAAATAGTTATTAATATTTATTAATTTCATGTAGATGTAGAGTAGTTCGATTTGAATATCTAGTTATCACATTCTTAAATCATTTAAAATGTATAGTATTGTAATATAAGTAGTTAGTTAATTTCACAATTTTAAATATTTTTTCAAATTATTCATTAGGTTCTAAATCAATTAAATTCTTGCAGATCATATATATCACTAGAAAGAAAATGATAAAAACATCCAAACAAAATAAAAAAAATAAACAATAAACAACATGTAATATGAGCAAAACACTAATTGAGCATATTAGAATGCTTAAAATAGGTCAACTCAAAAGGAAAAGTCTCCTCTTTATATTTTCAGTCCTTTTGTTTTGCTCATATAATTGAAAATGATATGTAAATTATATTATTAACTTATTTATATTGATTTTAAATATGTTAGATTTAAATTAATTTGGTATGTTTGTTTTATTTGAAAATATTTAACTATAAATTTATTTATTTAATTTGATTGAAAGTCAATATAAATAAAATATTTTAGTAACAAAAAAATTTAATAATATAAATAAAAAAAATATTCATTCAAAGAAAAGTCTACACACAGTAAGTAAGATCCACATATATATATATATATATTATTAGGATAAGATTTGATTCAGAAGACGCAGATCAGTCGCCACGTTGACAAGTTTAGGATAAGATTTGAAGCTGCAACCATTTAAAAATAAAAATAATATTAACTGTTTCTCATAGTTACATAATATATATTTTTAATTTTTATTATTTTAAATGATGAAACCCCTAATATAACAATGTCCAGCTGACCGTTCATATTTTAGGTTTTAATTATTTTAGGTTTTAATTTGAGTTGTTTTTATTTATTAAATATGGTTTATACTTTAAATTAGGTTTATATACTTCAAATTATAAATTTTTTAGTTATTTAATTTTCTTTTAAATAGACAAAACGTCTATCATATTCTTTTAATATATTTTTTTTCTAATTAATTTGTCACATTTTAAATAAAATGATATTTTTAAACGTTTGGGACATACTTTTTAAAAATTAATTATTCTTTATAAAATTTACATATTAAATTTTATCCAACTTAATTTGGGTGACTATAAAATAAGTAATGTAAGAAAAGATTTCAAAAATTTTGAATATAGATGGATATTTTATTTATTTTCAAAAGAAATCGTAATCTATTGGTAGTAAAATATTTTATGTTTAATTGGTCTTGTAACTTATGGGAATGATGTGCTAACATGTAATTGAATTTATTTCTAATAGGGGAGAAATTCCATTTTCCAAGTGTGTAATCGACATATCATTTATGACACAAATTATCTATTGCTCTCTCTATATAACTCTCTAAATATATTATTCATTTTTAATATATTCTAAGTGGTTTAGTATACATGTTAATATAAATTAATTCAAATAAAATAGATGATAATATTATTGAAATGGAGTTACCTTTATGCATAAGGTGTGGATAGAAATTTATTGACTTAATTGGTAATTTACATATGAGCCACATGGGATATGAAAATATTGACTTCACGCCACTATATGGAATGACTATTTTTATTGATGCATTCCTTTATCGATTTTTTTTTATTTCCAAACTAACTCGAACAAAGTACAATTTAAACAAAACTTAGATAAACGAGGCTTAATAGGATCAACATTTGCATACAATCAAATATAACGACCGTGCTTAGCACAAGAGGTAGTATAATCAATTTGGAGAACCTTTCCAATTTGTTTCCCGGATGAACACAATTTTAAAATACTCAATAGACAGTCCTAGAATGAGACAGTCATAGAATGCGAACCCATGCTACAACTTTGGTGATAACATCCTTTGTCGGCTTGAAGTTAGTCCGTCAACCACTTTTGAAGCCTTCGATAGTGTCTTCAATTGGCCAAGGGCCACCTCTAAAAGCATAATCATAGTCTTTATTTAGGTGAAATCTTGCCACATAATAATCATTGTTGATATCTATTAGAGAAAATTTACCTTTGGACGCCCTGCATCAATCTCATATAGAGATAATTGTAAGGTAATGACACTACTAATGACAAAAGAAAGACTATAAAAAATTGACGCATACCAAACCAAGGGCTATGACTTTATCCGAATAAGAACTCCCTCAAGTGAGAAATGAAAATCAATTTCATCACATACAGATAAAACGTATATTGAAAATCAGTGGAAGTTGTTATTGTTATGTCATATGTTTCTATTAAAGTATTTGGTCTTATAGTAAGCGTTGTTAGTCTAAACAAGTCTATGACTTAAATATTTGAATAGAAATCTAGGGCTGACAACTTTATGAATAAGGGTAACTACGTCAATCATTCTTGATGTAAGGATGGATCTTTCCTTGTGTAACCTACATTGACTCTTAGGCATCTTAACCAGATGTAAAAAGAATTAGATAGAGAACTAGGTTGTTATTCCTTCTCGAGCTTCTATTTATTCTGTTAAAGGAGATTCGAGAAAAGATGGAATTGGAAGACAAGTTTCTAGAATGAAGAAGATACAAGTTGAGAAATTGGAGTTAACAGATTTTGACAATATTGGAATGGGCATAGGAACATATATTGATGTATCAAATCGATTAATGCTCCAAGGTTGATGCGATGTATTTAACCAGTTTATTGAAGACTTGATTATTGGTATATCACTAATTGAAATATGAGCCATTTCAAGATGAAGCTTTTGAAAACACAATGCACCCAAGTAAATAAGGAACATCATGAATACAGATGTTAAGCGAGCATTCCATTCCCGAAATGTTCCCCACATAGGTCTTCCCCGAAATCCTCTAGTAACTAAGGTAAACAACATAGAAAAGACATACTCATTTTTGTACATGGTCTGAAAGTGCAAAAAAATGAATTTTTTCATAGAAAGAAGAAAGTGTTTATAGTTGTAGCGATATAAACAATCATATTCATCCATAACAACATGTATATACAGAATTCAAGAGTTTCCACCTTATTAAAGATCTAGTGGTGCTACTCGAAGACTTAAATAAATATCCATCACTATTAAAAACAACCAAGATTCAATGATAATTTTTGTGTAGCTTCTAATCTTTGATATAAAAAAAAGGTTGTAATAACGAAATAGACATATGAAAATTTGATCTAGCTAAGGGAACAAGAAAGACATGGTAATATGTTCACACTTCTTAAAAAAAGAGGCAAACTCACACTTCTTAGAAAAGCCCCTCGTAGTGAAGATCTCGCCTACCGACTAAGAGTTGACTAGACTTAAGAGGCGATCAACCACTTTACAATAATAGGGCCAAGTTATCCCCACTAAATATGTACCTCCCTTATGTCTATCTTTAAGAGGGGGCTTCCCGACTATAGAGAAAAAAGAAATGCATCTCATTGAAATGATAGACAAATTTACCCATATGTTTCTAAAAGGTAAATGAGAGGACATCTCTTTTTCAATGGATAGGCGACTAAAAGTGGTGGTCAATTGGTCGAGCTATTTACCCTAATTAAAAGGTTATAAAGATTCCATTGATTAAGTTGAAAAATACCCTATCCATGTTTTTAGCCCTATAAAGAATATATATATATCATGATGAATCTATTTTTATTACAAAAGAGTATTTTACCTATCTCTTGAAAATGAATAAATCCAATCCCCATAGGGGACATGGACTTCTCTATTCAATAACACGCTATTATTGAGTTGATAATCATACCATTCCATTAGTGTTAGAGAGGGGTCTACTATAACTATAGATCCACATTATAACATATGAATACATCTTTAGTAATAGCATAAATGTCTCATTACCCATATGAGAGATCGTCTATCTCAGGACCTCATATAGTCATGCTTATGATATGTATTGTATCTTATCATGACACATTATTAGGGTTCATAATTAACTCGTGAAGACGATCAACCAAACTGAGAACCTAATCCTTATGGTTCAAAAACCAGGTCTTGATTCAGGTTGGTTTGTCAATAGGGCCCAATTTCTCAAGAGTGGCCAACACTTCTTGAGACCTTCCATAGATCTCCAAAAGTGTTGATAATGAGGGCACTATAGCAAGTGTTTTTATTAATAGCTAAGTAAAACCACCACTCTTGATCTAGGTGGGAAATATCAGCAACAACATTCCCCTTAATTCTATAAATAAAATGAAAGGATGCAAATTTTTCAAAGAGCTACGAATCTTACCACTTTATCAAAAAGTCGAATTAACCATTTTACAGTCATTTTCAAGTGGACGAGATCGGTCAAGTGGTCTTAGTTGGAGATGATATTGCACGTATTTATGGATTGAACGAGATGAATGATGGAGAAATGGTTTCATTTGCCAACAATGTGAAATGAATAACCTTGAATCTTTAGAATGATCTTGTTGGGATTGTTGTTTTTGGTATGGATATTACTATTAAAGAAGGACATCTTGTCAAGTACACTAGATCTATTGTGGATGTTCTTGTAGGTAAGGCTATGATAGGACGTGTGATTGAGGCATTGAGAATTGATGAAAAATGGACTTTAAGCTATCATAAGCAAAGACGTGTTGAAGTGAAAGTCCCTAGTAGTATAATTGAACGTAAATTTGTGCACGAGCCTATGCAAACAGGTTTAAAAGATATATATATATATATATCATGGTTCCTATAAGCCGTGATCAACGATAACTTATAATCGGGGACGGATAAACAGGGAAAATAGTTATTGTAATACCATAGTAAACCAAAATCAAATAAACTCTAGGAGCACCTCTAAGAGTAAGACAATGTATTATGTTTATGTAAAGATTGGATAGAATAAATTAACTGTGGAATAATTAGTTCAAATTCTTTCATGACAGAATGGTTTGAAATATTTCATTTTTATAGCAACCACCGTTTCAGATCCTTCTCCTCTATAATTTCTTGCCCTATATTCTAGGAGTGCCATGGGAGAATATTTTTGCAATAATGGAATGCATGCATTAATAATTTATGATGATCTTAGTAAACATGTTGTGGCATATCGAAAAATGTCATTATTATTACGCTAACCAACAGACCATGAGGCTTTCTCGGGGAATGTTTTCTCTTTACATTTCGTCACTTAGAAAGATCTGCTAAATGATCAAACCAGACAGACGCAAGGAGCTTGACTGTCTTACCCGTCGTTGAAACACAAGATGAAGACTTATTAACTTATATTTCAATTACTGATGGACAAATATGTTTGGAAACATAGATCTTTTATGACGAGATTAAACATACCATTAACGTCGGCTTATCTTCCAGTCATGTCAGATATGCCGCTCAGTTAAAAGCTATTAAACAAGTTTGTGGTAGTTTAAAAGTGAATTGGAACAATATCGCGAAGTGGCTGCCCTTCTCAATTTGGCTCAAATTTGGATTCTGCGATTCAAGAATTACACAATAGAGGTGCAAGGCTAACAAAAGTACTGAAACAACCCTAATATACACTAGATTCAATTGAACAACAAATTCTAGTCATTTATGCAACCATCAATGGATTCTCTAATCGAATGCCATTAGATATAATTTTTCAATATGAGAGAGAGCCATTTGTATATTTGGTAGAATCTTGCATATCTTAACTAAATCTTTCGCATGGGCTCATTTTAGTAGTGGCTTCATGAGGTTTTCACGTTTGCTCATTCCAAGTAGTGTAAACCCATAACTACTTAAAATACTTTTTAGAAATAAAGGTGGATTAAATAATGAAAGAAAAATAGAATCAAATAGATTCTTAAAAGAAAGTGCAAGGTAGCGGGAGGGTGGGAGATCCGTAGCTGGATTGAATCTTTTTAGTTTTGGTTTTCTTTCTTTGGCAGGTGGAATCTTTTTGATCTTCTCTTATAAAAGTAATCATAATAAGACATTTAATAAGATAAATAAGTTTCACAATGACAAAGTCAAGATCATGTAAGCTCTCCCAGCTAGTTCATTTGAAATCTGAATCAATGGGAATTTGAGTCATCAAGCCTTTTTGAAGTTCTCTAAGAGTTTTTAGGTGATAGTCGATCTAAATGTAAACTACCTAAGTCGCCAATTGTAATGAGACATTTATGTTAAATGTAAACAACCAATAGAGATGGAGTTACCACTTCTGCATAGGGAGAATGTTTAAAATGTTTGATCAAGATTTGTTTGGATTTCAGTTAATCATTGTGTATGAAAAAAATACTTTACCATATCATTGTCTCTATTTTCAAATATTTAGCAAAATAAAAATAAAACAACAAACAAAGAGACAAAACATGTATAAAACAACAATCTAATTTTTCTCTGTATGATTTTGAAATTAGATGATTAAAACTAAATAATAAACTTAACAGAATAAGCTTGTCGCTCTAAGTCGATCTATTATTCTCTTTACCTTCAAACTTTCATAGTTGGCGAGCATACTCGATCAAAGATCTAAATCAAATTTGAATTAGATGAAGGTATTTTGATTTTGTCTAAATTTAAATTTAAGTTGAATTAATTTTTTTATTTTGATTAAGTTCGGACTACTAGAATTGTAAAATAACATTTATAAACAATTTTAATAAATAATATCTTTGTAACTTAGTAGCTAGAATGCTAATATTTAGAAAGTAGATTTTCTTTTTCTTTTATTTTAAAAATAATTATAAAAAAATAATTCTTTTAACTTATTTATTAATAAATACATTTGTATGTTTTATGTTTTTATTTTATTCCTTTATATTTTTAATTTATTATTTTATTAAAAAAATTATAATTTATTTTAAATAAATTTTGAACTTACTTAATGTGTTTTTTTTTAAATAAAATTTAATATTATCTATATTATATTAAAATAAATGTCAATAACACTAGTGAAATTATAAAAGAAGGTACACAAAATATATTATATTATTATGATAATAATTAAAAAAATAAATATAGTTTTTAAAATTTTATAATTAACTTATTAACTTATCTATATATATATAGTGATGCTTAATTTTTAAAGTGTCCGGATTGCCGGGTCGAGAGCTGTGGTTAATTTGGATATATGTGAGAGTAAATGGATATTTGGGTCGGATTGTGGATTGACCCGCCCATAAACTTAAAACGGTTAAAAATAAAATTAAAAATACTATAGGTATGGTTTGAACTTGCAACATAACAAAACAAGTACAACCTTTTAACCAACTAGGCTAATAACACTTTATATTTTAAATTCAAACCAAAATTTGATAAACGCGTGACACTTTAACAATATAAGTTCAACTTTTTAACAAACTAATCTATGTATATAATGATGCTTAATTTTTAAAGTGTCCGGATTTCCGGGTCGAGAGCTGTGGTTAATTTGGATATATGTGATAGTAAATGGATACTTGGGTCGGATTGTGGGTTGACCCGCCCATAAAAATTTTACCGTAATATTTTTTCACTGTTTTTTATATTATTACTCGTGCAAATGCACGGTATACATGCTAGTTAACTTGTATAATATTTAACTTATAATTTATTTTTCAAATATGTTAGAAAACATGATAAATTGACACATATATAAATTGGTTTTAAAACTTTTTAAATATGTAATAAATGGAACAAATATGTATTAAACAAATTAATTAAGTCCGCAATTATATTAAGTATGTTAAAATTATATTTAAGATTATTAAAAAAAGTAGTTAAATAAATTTATTAGGGAATTCTTTAAATATTGTGTTGACGTGAGAACATTTATACAAAATTAAAAAAGGTTAAGAATGAAGAAAAGATTTGGATAAGAAGCATAATGCTATTTTTTTTAAAAGTAATAGGTTAGAAATATAAGAAGCTTTTCATTAATCTACTATTTTCTTATTTATTTTCTTAGATGAAATTATTTTTTAATCTTCTCTCCTTAGACTTTCTTTATAAAAAAATGGTTAAATAAAATTATTTTTTAATTTTCTCTTTCTTTAGAATTATCTTAAGTGAAATGAATTTTCCAATTTATGAATAATAGGTCAATTAGTTTTCTCTTTGTTTGATGGAAAGAGGAACCAATCTTACTTCAGATGTATTCATTACTATTATAAAATAACTAACATTTTGTACATTTTAGTTTGAATATTTTAATTTAGATCATTCATAAAATAAAAAATATTATTTAAAATATTATCACTTTATATTTATAACAAATAAAGCATAAATTTAATTTCATATTAGATTGCATTATTTTAATTTTTATTCAGCACAATTATTTATTATACTAGTGATTCATATATTCAAAAAATTTCCCACTAGGTCACGTATATAAAAATAAATCATATATTGTATAAACAATTTTATCAATTAATTATATCAATATAGGACCAAAAAGCTCGTATTTTTATTTAATCACAACTAGACCTAAAAGTGTTCACTCAAATCAATACAATTAATTGACAAATCGTATCATGAATGTGATGAATGAAAATTTCATGTACGATGATTTTTTCATGTCATTTCAACTAGTTATACTTGACTTAAGTGAGATCATACCTTAAACATAATTATACAAAATTTATGAATGGAATAATACTTAATTTCTAATTAAAATAAACTTTATAAATATCTATAAAATAAGTAAACTAAAAGACAATAAAACTACAATTTCTCTCGAAATCTAGAGAACGTCAATCTTTAAAACAATCATACGAGCAATATGATCATAAAAGACACTAGGCGAAAAACCTTTTATGAGGGTCCATAACCATAGAGTTTGTACCTAGAATATTTTATTAAAATCTGTCACTTTTGTATCATTTATTTCACAACAAATAATATGATTTCAATATAGTTTAACTTCATCGATTTCCTATTGTTGTTTGAAATATAATACAACTAATTTATAGTCACAAAAGAATTAAAAGAGTCTTCTTATCCCTTCTAATATACATAACACAATGATATATTTTTTTTTTTTCATATCACTTGATTTGATGCTCATAACATGCCACAAATCCTTTATATAAAGGATGAAGTTGTAAATGTTTGTTTGACACTTTTTAAAAACAACTCAACCAACTATCAAGAAAATGTAACCCAAAATCGATCTCATATTGTCTTGGCATCTCGTAAGATTGTAATTATTATACCCAATGATCACAAGACTATCTAACCTCCTCTTATATGTAAACATTTAATTTTTAGTTCTTTTCAAATATCTCATAAATATTAAGGCTATTTAATGTCAAGAAATTTTTTATGGAAAACAAAATGCCGTTCACATATAAAACCATAAATATGTGTTTACATCCCCTGAACGCGTGATACATATAATCATCTATTAAATGCACCTAAAAACTAAAATAGAGAAACTTATGTACCACTAAGGAGACACTTCTTAAGTCAATTAATTAATTTTTTTAATTTACAAATAATATTTATTTGGTCTCTCGATACAAAGTTTTCTAGTTGCACCGTATTGTTTCTTCAATGTATCAATTGAGAAAACTCATTAACATCCATTTTAGTGAAACTTAAAATCAAAATATGCAACGAGTGCCCTAAATTATCCTTCAAGAATCATTCGATTAAACTAGATTATCGCAAACACACTTGATTTTGAGGTTATTGAGTTTTTTACTTAAACAATTTGATCACCAATGTCTTCTTACTCTTTATTTTTGAACTTTATCATCAAATATGAATAAAATCATAATAAATATCAAAAGATATGAATCAAAATTTCCTCAATATGTAGGAATTATTGTTCATATAAATCATCTTCAAAGACAAAATCATTTCTCCCTTTATACTTAATATACTAAAAAAAATTATAGTCTCATTAAAAAAATTATATAGCCCTCGATCACTTAAATATTCAACAAAGTATTCACATTTATAAACTTAATTAACAAATAATTCAAATAATGATTGATCACATCTTAAAATAACTAATACAACAATAATATCAAGTGTTTTCACAATAATATTAATTGCTAATAATATTTTGTTATAAGGATCAAACATTAATAATAAACATGTCAAATAATAAATCTATGGTTGGATTAATATCAAACAAATAAGACTTTATAACTATTACATGTTTATTATCATAAATATGATATTTATGTAATTTTGTCAATTAATTATGATTTTTTGGACTAAATAATATAATAACATTAATTTTCAATACTAACATTTAAAATTTTCTTAAATTAATTTCAACAAACATTATCACTTTGATGATTATTTGTATTAATCAATACAATCCACATAATTAATAATACTATCATTAATTTTAATTTAAATGTCATATTATGGTATATAACATAAATCAATAATATATAATTACTGACAAAATATTTAATTTATTTTATTTTATTATAAAAATAAAATTATACCAAATCTTAATTCTAAAATTTGAAATTTATAATATCCCACATTCATTAAACAAAATAAGGAGACTCCCTTAATATACTACAATTTATATAAGAATTAAATAAATAATAAATTTTCAAGATTTACTCAACCAAATGTCAAAAATTCTTATAGCCCAACTTTCTCTTTTATTAATCTTTTAATAGTAGTTATAAATATTGATATTATAAATGTTGTTGGAAATAATGTTAAATTAAACTAGTATAATAAAGTGCATTTGCGACAGTATTTACTGTCGTTATTGGTTTGATTACTGTCGCTAAAAGTCAATAGCCACAGGAAATGTACCTGTGACTAAGTGTCGCTATTGATTCCGTAGCTAAAATATGACAACAAGAATAAGTACTGTGGCTAAAGGATTGGCCACAGATATAAATTACTGTGGCTAAAAAAAGTGGCTAAGGGAATAAATTACTGTCGCTAAAAAATGGCTAAGGTCATAAATTACTGTGGCTAAAAGGGTAGAATCATCCCCAAATATATATATATATATATATATATATTAATACTCTTTTTAAACAAATTTATTATGAACCTGAATAAGAATAAAAAAAATTAATACTATAATAAATCATTTATAATATCAAAACAAACAAATATAATATTTTTATCAAATACAAATATTATTTATCAATCTTAAAAACGCATACAAAATATATCAAATATAAATTTGAACTCATAGAACATAAAACTCTCATCCGTTTATCAAAATATCATTTTATTAAAACCATCCAAGTAGTCCCTGTCAAAAAAAATAAGTCATAATATAAATTAGTTCATACTCATTCATCAATTTAATGTGCAAATGAAATGGACCAGCTTTTCATCAATGTCTTTAACTTGAATGAATTATATTTAACTAATAGGCTCAATCTAGTTAAGGAAGTCAAGTAATTGACATTCACTGTATATTATTTTATGTCTCTCTAAATGCATGAAGGTTGGTGTTGTTCTTGCAATTGATCAACATGTCACAAATAAACAAAGCAATGAAGGACATGTGCATGTCTCAAGTTTTAATTGAACAATGTGCAAGTTTCCTAGGTACTCTAACTCGTTCATGTGATTGCGACAAAAAGATTAAATTGTTTTTTTATTTAAATTGCAACTATAATATTAACCATGAGATACTACTAAAAACTGGAATCTCAACATTAACATGTCATACAACAAGCCATACAACTGAAGACTATCACTATATTAACCTTAAGAGACAAAGAGAATTTGTCTGAAATCAGTTAAAAAGTTTTGGAAGCCAGCTCAAGGAAATTATAGAAATATGAAGTTAGAAACAAATGAAAGATACATTACCTTCTACAATAGCTCTTTCCTCTTGATGATGATGATAGCTGTATCATTTCACTGTCCATAACTACAAGACAATAAAACAAATTTGTAAATATGAACCTTCATTATCTAGTTTCTTAATAAACCAGACACCAATCAATAACCCCATTGAATGTTAAAAATCCATGTTTGAAACTTGCAATTACACAAAATAACTAAAATAAAAACGAGAAGTGCCTATAACTAGTAATAAACATGATTTAAAAGTTGTTGGTAGTAAGTTAGATAATTGTCTATGGTTTATAAGAGGTAATATCAAACTAGTAGAAGATTTAAAAATGAAATTATCTAGACTTAGAGAAAAAAAACAGAAGCATTAAATATAAAAAATAAAGCCACAATCGAGTAACTAATAATTCATACCTCAAAATCTTTTAGTTACTTCTTGTCGTTGAACGAGATCCTTCATCAATATAGTTCTCGGTGAACCAACTCCTTCATTATTGACATTAAAATTAGAAAATATGATTACTATTTATTACATTAAGTTATAAAATTAACCCTGACTTCTTTTGCACGTTCTTAGAAGATGACGCATTCAATTGCACATTAACTTGAATGTTGTTGTTCTATAGAAACTCCTTTATAGTTTTAACTTCAGCTTCCAAGATCTCAACTTTTGATTGCAGCAAATCATTATTTAAATTCATCTGTTTTTTGGTTAGAAGAGGTCCTCTTAGATCTTTCGGCTTTACTTCACCTCCATAACCAAATACATGATTATGCTTTTGAGTTCCAAATCATTTCTCCACAACTTGGAAAGAAGATAGATGAGGTTCTTGATGAGTCACTTCACAAATCTCATCCTAAACCAAGAAGATACAATGTTACTTACAAATTATCTTTAATTTGACATAAATTTTGCATAAAAGCTTGCCTAAGATAAAATAAACATTCAATAATTTGGTCTTCTACATGCATTGTGACTAGAAATATTTAAAACATCATATATAGACTTACATATTTTTTCAATGCGTCAAGATCAACAATATCATTTCCTTTTTTCCGAGTTTCAATAAATAATGATCTAATATTAGGTGGATTGCCATCTTTTCCACCTTGTACATAATAATGATATGTATAAGATGAAAATCAATTATAAAGGAAAAAATTGCACTTGTCATCCATCTTACCATTTCATAAGCAATTTGCCTAAAAGGTTTACTTCCTGTACGATGAGGCATCGTTGCATTTGATCTATTTCGCGAGTTGTTTTCACTTGTTTTCTGCATTAAGTTAATAATATTACTTATTAAAATTAAAAAATAACATAAATATTGTCATAATAAGATTAAATACCTTGAATCTGTCACTCATATAGTGATTTGTGATCAACCATTCCCAGTCACTCTTGTCAAAATCTTTAGGAATATTCAGTAAAGCTTCTTGACGCGTAGTGCAGTTTTTCACGTATTTATTGTATATCTTACCTCTCCAATTCTTCCATAAGGACCTCATATGATCAAGAGTTGATTCACGATATAGTTCAATTTGATCATTATCAAAATTTTCCTACACAAATTTGGACAGTTAGTTAACAAAATAAATATTATGTTATACACAATTAGAAAACTATTATTACCTTAACCGCCTCCCACATGTGGTTTAATGAATTTGTATCAATGTCTTTCCATGCAATCTCTCCAATTGGTAGAAAAACAAGAACACTAGTTGTTCATTTTGACCAAATCAATAACTCAAAATTTTCAATTAAATTAGAAATTTTGATCGGAATGGATCAAATATGATTCAAATAGTTTCCCAACTTCATTCCAATCATGTTGGGAAGCTTTATGGACTATGATTCAATAGAATTAACCCAAGAATAGAAAACCCATTTTTTTTAAAATTCAAATTTAGTTTTTTATTATTTTGTTCGATTGATCGGTTCTATTATATCTAGATAGTTTTTAAATCATATAGGGATGAATTTTCAACCATACAACATCATAAACAACAAACATACAAGTTTATGTAATTTGAATATAAAAATTTCAATTTCAAATATTATTTAGAGGGTGATTGGTAACTTACCAAGGATTGGAGAACCAGTTCAGATCCTCTGCTACCGATTCCCGTGTTCCCCTGTTGCGGACCAATCAAATTGCAGCATTATTATTATAATAATAAATCAATCTGGGTAGGAGACGGAGGGAGGGAGAATCCGGAATCCGGGTTTCATTCCGGGTTCACACCAAACGCCGTTAACGGAAGCGTTTGTTAACGCCAGTATATAATATAATATTCATATGAAACCCGGATAAGATATCTTCGCTCAGGGCACCGTGTCAGACGGAAGGGTGAGAAGCGAAGGGAGCGAAGATCTCCACGCCCAGGAGCCCTAACCCTCATGTAAACCCCCCATACCCACCCATGAGAAGACCGCTTACCTTTCATGTAAATACACTTACCCGTCTATGTAAAGACCAAAATGACAGGGATTTTATATTTACGTTTATTAAATATTAATTTAATTTATTAAAAATGACATGCAGCGATCTAATATTCGCTTCAATTACTTGAAAGTTATTTTTTATTTTTTTATATTATTTTTTTAACCAGGAGACGAATTAAAGCGAAGAAATCTTCGCTTGAGTTACTTTTAACCTGACCTGCATGTAAACCCCCCAACCCACCCATGAGAAAACCGCTTGACTGCCATGTAAATACACTTACCCGTGTATGTAAAGACCAAAATTACATGGATTTTATATTTCCGTTTATTAAATATTAATTCAATTTATTAAAAATGACATGAAGCAACCGAACAAATCTTCGCTTCAAGTACTTCACTATTTTTTTTATTAATTTTATATTTCCGTTTATTAAATATTAATTCAATTAATTAAAAATGACATGCAGGAGACGAACAAATATTCGCTTTAATTACTTCACTCTAATTTTTTCTTTTTTTTAACGAGGAGGCGATTTAAAGCGAAGATTTCTTCGTTTCAATTATTTTTAACCTGACGTTCATGTAAAACCCCCTTCCCTCCCATGAGAAGACCGCTTGCCTGTCATGTAAATACACTTACCCGTCTATGTAAAGACCAAAATTAACATGGATTTTATATTTTCATTCTTTAAATATTAATTCAATTCAATCATTTGTTTTTTTATTAATTTTTTTTGGCGGGGAGACGCTCAGGAGCGAAGACTTATTCGCTTCAATTATTTGATTTCCATATAGAATACCCCTTCGCCCAGATTCAATGGAATGAATAGACTCTTTGTGAGAGAATATTTGTTCGCCTAGACCATGTTCCATGTAAAATGGATTGAATAGTCGCTTCTCGAGAAAACACTTATTCTCCCCTGGTCCAGGTGTCATGTGAAATGGAATGAATAGTCGATTTTCGAGAGAAGACATGTTCGCCCAAGTTCCATGAATATATATACACCCTAATATGATTATTTTATAATCATTTCCGCCCGATTCATCTCTCTCTCTCTTCCTGCCTCCTTTCACGGCGATTCGCAACCGGCTCCCCGTCGACCAGACCAGAAGCAACATCTTCACGTCTCCACAATGGTACGTACTCCTAAATAGTAACTTTTCATATTTAGGATTATGAAACCACTATACCCTAGATTATGTTATGTGATGTCGTTGTCTCGTTAATCTTTAGGAAACCCTACTCTCAAAATGTCACGTTGAATGAAAATCCATCTTATTTAAGAAAACTTACCTAGTGTTAGGGTTTAGGATATTATTTCCATGAAACCTTAGTAAATACTGACAAAGACCGTTTTTTTTCATGCATGTGCAGGCAACCGCTAATGTATCCGTCCAAAACTTTGGCAAAGACTGGATTTTATGCCCAAATCAATTAACAAATGAAGAGATAGTACTATTCTTGACATATATCCCTTTTTTTCCCATATTGTTTAAGTTTTCATCCTGTTTATCTGAAATATTTATGATTGTTCTTAAACAGCACTTGATGCAACAATATGCTAACACATGTGGTGCCACGGTGACAATGAGGTGGCGAGACGATGTGACCCACGTCATACCATCCACCGATGCTAATGGTGGATGCGGTCGCACTATCAAAGTATTGAAGGCAATATTGAACGGGAGTTGGGTCCTTACCATTGATTGTGAGACTCTGTTATTCTTAACTCTTAACTGTTAACTCAATATTCATTTTCACATCTATGAAACTAAAAATACTCATTGCTTTTGTACAGGGATAAAATCATCAATCAGATCTAAATGTTACGTCGACGAGGAACCGTACGAGGTGCAACGAGATAATCATGGGACTGTGGGCGGTCCAAGAGCTGACAGAATGCGGTATTTGAACAATGTATGTTTTTTCTTATTCCTACTCCTCCTCCATATGATATTCAATTCTCCATGATTACTAAAAATGTTTTGTATTTTCTTTCAGCTGCCGAAACTGTTCGACAGTTACACCTTTATATTTGCAGGGGAATTCATCCCGGCTTACAAACTGGATCTTATGGGGTTTGTAATTTCTAGAGGAGGTACGACTAAAAAATGGAGAATCCATTTGTTGAGCCCGAGGATGATAAAACTATAGTTGTATACGACAAGTCTCGGCACGATGTTGATGAACTTGTTTGGGTATTTGATGCAGTGAATCCTTTGACGACATATTTGGATGTATTTGCAGCCTTTGTTTACATAGACATGTGTTGGTTGAATTTGTTATTGAATATTGGAATATTTTGCATTTTTGAATTTGTTAATGTTATTTTTGATTTCAGATTTCTCTTTTTTGTTCTTAGAATTGTATTTTTTTTAAAACAACAGCATTATATTAAACGAAATCTTGAAACATGAAATAATGTATAACTTGAAGTATAAATTTTTATTCATTTATTAATACATAGTAATCTATGTAACTTAATCGCCCTTAATGTGATAAATAATTAATATGTTTTAAAACAATTGTCAAAATAATATTTCTAAAACAATTGTCAAAATAATATTGTGAATCAATCTTCGCTTTCTGATTGATTGATTTATTTAGTAATATTAATTTATAATAATTTTAGTCATTTAATTATTAAAATGAAATTTTTTTTATCAAGTCACCTCACCGCCACCTATCACCCCACCTTTTCATTAAATGCGGCATGGCAGCAAGCCACGCTGCTAAGCTAGACAAAATTTGTACTGTTTTCTCTCTCACCTGTACGAGAAGCATTCGACCATCTCTTCACCGGAGTGATACTCCATTGTCTACCATCGACCTCTCCTTCGCCGGAGAGTTCCTTATAATATCAACCCATCTTCCTAAATTAAAATGGTATGTTTTTGAATGTCATCTACCTTCTATACTTTTCGTCACAACGTTTTTTATATTTTTTGAATACTGGACATGAAATGTTGTGTTCTTGTTGATTATCAGGAAGGAATACACATGAGAGAGAATGATATGAACGAGAATGATATTAATGATTTAAGGTATATTGCTTAACTTATCTAATTTTTTTGGTTCATATGTAAGCGAAGAGATCTGCGCTTATAGGATTTTTGATAATAGCTTATAAAGCGAAGCTCTCTTCGCCTAATATTACAATGTGATTAATGTTGAAGTGAAGCGCTTTTCGCTTATATTGCCTTCATTTTACAATCATCTACAAGTATTGGTTAGTTGAAGATTTATTTTCCACGTGTTCTCAAATTGAACAGCGAATCTGCTAATTGTCGTCGCCAATTGAATTTCGATGGAACCGGCCAACCTTTGGAGGACATCGAAGCCAACTTAATTCCATATTTAGGTAGGGAATTTGAGAGTGAAGAAGAAGGCTACGTATTCTACTTAGCCTACGCTAAACTAATAGGATTTGGTATAAGGCGCAGTTCAAAACATGTTGACAACGATGGTAAAATACTGGATAGAGTTTTTTGTTGTAGTGCACAGGGCGAACGGGTAAAAGACAAACGTGATGTCTATGTCAGACGTAGACGTTCTTTGACGAGGTTCGGTTGTGAAGCGAAATTGAGGATAAAGAGGACAGATAATGGAAAGTTCCAAGTGGTAAATTTTATTAGTGAGCATTGTCATCCTCTTGCAAGTCCAAAGAAAACTCACCTGTATAGATGCCATAGGAATATATCTGCAGTTGTAGGCTTACATATCGAGATGGCCACTAACGTGGGAATTCCTCCTAAGGCATCACATGCTCTAATGTCTAAAAAAATCGGTGGAAGGGAGAATCTAGGTTTTCTTCCTGAGGATTACAAAAATTACCTACGAACGAAAAGAACGAGAGAATGTAATTTTGGGGAAACAGGGGGTGTATTAGAGTATTTGCAGAAAAAACAATCAAATGATCCTGGTTTTTATAATGCTTTTCAACTTGATGCGGACGATTTGATAACGAATATTTTTTGGTGTAATTCCAACATGCGTTTTGATTATTCATACTTCGGAGACGTTGTCAGTTTTGACACCACCTACAAGAAGAATAAGGAAGGTCGTCCAGTTGCGCTTTTTGTAGGTGTGAATCATCACAAACAATCAATTATTTTTGGTGCAACTCTATTATACGATGAAACTGCAATGACTTTTGAATGGTTGTTTGATACTTTCACCAATGCTATGCGTGGGAAAAAACCAAAAACCATTCTTACAGATCAAGACACGGCCATGGCTAAGGCCTTGTCGTCTACATGGCCCGAAACAAATCATCGTCTATGTATTTGGCACATATTTCAAAATGCAGTCATACATCTTAGCTCCATGTTCCATAATTTCAGAGAATTTTCGAAGGATTTTTCTTCGTGTATATATGATTTTGAAGAAGAGATAGAGTTTGTTGAAGCTTGGAATCAAATGTTGACAAACTACGGGCTTGAAAACAACGACTGGTTGAAACGCATGTTTAGCATTAGGCGAAAGTGGGCATTAGTCTATGGACGACAAATGTTTTGTGTTGATATGACGACAACAAAGAGAAGTGAGAGTATGAACAGTTTGTTGAAAAGGTACTGCTCCTACAAACACAAGTTTTTAGAATTTTTCAAACACTTTGAAAGACTAATCGATGAAAGAAGATATGATGTGTTGAAGGCTGATTTTAAATCAATTACCAGCCAACCAAGTCTGAACTATCCAATTTTGATCTTAAAGGATGCCTGCAAAGTTTACACCCAGAGGTATTTAAGTGCTTTGAACAACAATGGTTTATGTCGCATGATTGTGGTGTAGAAATGTTAGAGGATGTCGACACACACAGAAAATATAAGGTAACACCCCACACTAGGAGATGCTCTCATACAGTTACAGTTCATAAGAATGATGATAAGAATATCGAGTGTAGCTGCTGTAAATTTGAATTTGGAGGGATTTTGTGTGCTCACATCCTAAAGATTTTCACTACGATTGACGTGTTGAAGATTCCTCCTACGTTGATATTAAAGAGGTGGACAAGAACAACCAAAGATGGATTATTTGGAACTAATCCAATCGTGGACAGTAGTAATGTTGATCCGAGTGAGCTTCATAACATAAGATACAGAGATTTGTGTGGCTTGTCCATGCATTTATTTACCGAGGCAGCCGAAAGAGATGACACGTATAGGCATGTCAAAGAAATTATGCTTAGACAGTGTACGTTTGTGGATAAAAAATTACAGGAGAGTATAAATATGCAAACTCCACCAACTGGTGTATCATGTTCTACCGAGGGTGCCCATGTTCAAGCGAAATGAATCAAAACTAAGAAGCCAACAAAGTCTGGTAAGAGAAGGAAAGGTGGAATAGAGAAGAACTCAAGAAAAAGAAAATCAACAAGAATAACTAGCGAATCACAGATTCCAGTATGAATTTGCTGACTTAACTTCTTTACTAATAATTGGGTTATTATTATTCATTTATGAACATACTTTTAAATAAATTGATATACCTTTCCAGCCATCAAATGCAATGCCAACGACCACTCCTCAGTTCTCAACTCCTCAACAATGGGACGAAAGTTTCATTATGGACGCTAATACTCCGTTCACTGTTCTTTTGTCATCTCAACTATCGAATTCCAGTTTCATGTAAAATCTGATATGTATTTGTATGTATATTTGATTTGAAACCATGAATAAAGTAGAATGTAATACCAAATGAATGACAACACTAATTTATTTCTAAAAATAAGAACACCTAAATAATTCGCTTCAATCGACTCCTATTAATTATCATTTTTATTAAAAATTGAGAATTTAAAACCTAAAACTGAAACGAATATTAATTCGCTTCAATGAAAACAAGTATTTGGGGCGAATATCTATTCTCTTCATATTTCTTTAATGAAATTGATATTTTTGTAGAATTTGGTATTTACATGTTAGGGTAAGTGTAATGACATGACAAGTAATCCGGCTTCTCATGGGTGGGGTGGGAGTTTTTACATCAAAG
Source organism: Impatiens glandulifera (assembly GCF_907164915.1). NCBI lineage: Eukaryota > Viridiplantae > Streptophyta > Magnoliopsida > Ericales > Balsaminaceae > Impatiens > Impatiens glandulifera. Next base: position 28,154,363 of record NC_061863.1, read on the forward strand.
TCAGATTGAAAATAACTTGAAGCGAATAATTCTTCGCAAGAATTCGATTACTCTAAATTAAAAGTTTTCATATAATAATTATTCGCTCCAAGTCGACTCCTCACATATAAATTTTGATCATAATTTATTAAATAAACAAAAAAATGTTTGAAGCGAATATTTGTGCGCTTCATGCTTCTTTCAATTAATTTATTCATTTAATACATAAATGAACAAGTATGATGGTAAATCAAATTTCATTAAAAACAATCTGTATATATACATCTTCATTATTGTCAAAATGTGAATTGTAATGTTTTGAAAATTTAAATTACACAACATATTCATTATTGTACAAATGTATACATTTCCAAATTCATTGACTAATCCATTTACTGCTGGAATTGTAGACCTTGCTCCTGGATTTGTTGAGCTCCGAGCCAATGACACGCCAACAATCTTCCATCCTCAAGGTCTTTATTTGGTCCCGTACATTTTTTTAACGCCGAAGCCACTTTTCCAACCCTTCACCTGACCTTCATACGTCTCCATGTGTCTCATACAAAAAATGCCGCAGTTAGTGTAATTCCGGGAATCCTGCCATGACAATTTCAAACATATCTTTTCCAAACTGCCATATTTTGCAGCAAGAACGGGGTCTACGGCGTTCATATATTGTTGAATGTAGTCATCCTGATACATCATTACAAACAACATGATATAATGTAATTTAGTGCTACTAGAATTCAATCATTGAACAAGTTGAAAATCAAATTTGAGTGTCATACCAAGATTTGTGCATTCTTATATCTTCTTTCGAAGGGCGCTTGCATAGGTGACTCTCTTTTGTCAATTACTTGAAATTGCCTTTGTATGAAGTTATAGCAAACCAAGTAGAAATGTCTGTCATCAATGATTGGGAAAAATATCTATGGATAGAATTAAAACAAATTAGATTTCTACTGAGTTGTACATGCTATTATAAGATATCATAGCGAGAGATGTACTTACGAGGTCCACATCCAAGAGGTCCCTTTTCAAAATGTCGAAAGCCCGACCTTCACGATATAACCTTTCATTGAATTGGTCTAGTGTAGTTATCCCACCTTCACGAAAAATCTGTTTACAGCATAGTCTTTAGTCTCACACGAATAACATAATTGATAAACAACAGTGCTAGTACAACTTACAGTGAGCGCGGTTGTGAAAAAAATCTTATTGTAACGACGTTTTATATTTCTCCTACAAAGGTCGTTCAACATGTACGACCAAATGTCAATAATCATACTGTCTACCCAGGTTTTATCAGCCATTGTAAGCATGTCCCCGCGCGTCACGTGCAGACTTAGTCTATCCCCAAAAAATAACATTTCACTACATAAAACAATAAAAACATGTTTCAGAATGGGGTACAAATTATATTTTTTATGAATAAGTAAGTATGTCCATGAAACATTACCTATGATCAAGTCCCGCAACAAATATGAAACCCACAAAAATCTTCTGAATGTTTGTAATTTGTTTGACATCCCTAAAAATTTTATTGAAATATGGGGTTTTCAAAACTGGAGGCAATTCCAATGCTTTAAGCCATTCTTTCAATTGCATTTGTGGACGAGAAGAGGCAGTTTGAAGTGGCGGTGGTAGACTGGAGATGCATTCTTCCGGTTCAATTATTACTATCGCCAAAGAAGGGGAGTTGTTGTTGGTTTCGGTGTTGATGACATCGGTTAACCAATCCGTTTTCAAATTTCGGGGGACTTTTCTGCAGACATTTAAGGCCTTTGATGGTCATGCTTTTTCTGTTTTTTGGATAATTTGGGTAGGAGGCAAGGCTGGGGTTGTTGGAGTGCTGGTGTTTGTGTTGGTTTCTGTTTTGGGAGGAATGGGTTTGGCTATGGATTGGTCGGTTGGATTGGTTATGGCTTTGGTGTTGGTTTCTGTTTTGGGAGGAATGGGGTTGGCTATGGATTGGTCTGTTGGATTGGCCGTGGCTTTGGTGTTAGATTCTGTTTTGGGAGGAATGGGGTTGGCTTTGGCTTGTGCCATTGGAGGGGTTGGGGTTTTGTTTAGAGGAATGGGGTTGGATTTGGCTTGTGCAATTGGAGGGGTTGGGGTTGTGGTTTTGGTTTCTGTTTTGAGTGGAATGGGGTTCTTGTGGGATTGGGCCGTTGGAGTGAGGGTGGTTTGTGTGTTGTCTTGGGTGTTTAGAGGAAGGGTGTTGTCTTTGGCTTGGTGGTTGGCTTTGGTGTTTTTTTCGGTGTTGGGAGAAAGGGTGCTCTTGTTGGCTTGGGCTGTTGGAGTGGTGTTGTCTTTGGTGTTTTTTTCGGTGTGGGGAGGAAGGGTGCTCTTGTTGGCTTGGACTGTTGGAGTGGTGTTGGCTTTGGGGTTGGTTTCGGTGTTGGGAGGAAGGGTGCTCTTGTTGGCTGGGGCTGTTGGAGTGGTGTTGGCTTTGGGGTTGGTTTCGGTGTTGGGGGTTATGGTTTTCTTGTTGGTTGGGGCTGTTGGAGTGGTGTTGGCTTTGGTGTTTTTTTCGGTGTTGGGAGGAATGGTGCTCTTGTTGGCTGGGGCTGTTGGAGTGGTGTTGGCTTTGGGGTTGGTTTCGGTGTTGTGGGTTATGGTTTTCTTGTTGGCTGGGGCTGTTGAAGTGGTGTTGTCTTTGGTGTTGGCATGGGTGTTGGGAGGGAGGGTGGTTTTTGTGTTGGGGTTAATGCTACTTCCTCTTGGCTGCTGATGTTTTGTTTTGTCCAAACTCCGTTGTAACCCTTCCCTCAGGATTGAATGGGAGTTTAGTACAGTGGTCAATGGCTCAAATGTAGACTGTACAAGTTCCATGGCGTTTATCTGGTGCATCTCATTTAGATATTTAGCCCCTTGTGCCAATTCGTCTGCAGCGGCCGCAACCTTCCTCAAACATGATGCCAAATTTTGTGTAATTGGAGCCTGCTCAGTAAGATTGTCATCCCCAGATTGTGGTGGTGTTGGCTCCACATTTTGTTGAATCGGTGATTGCTCATTCGGAATGGCTTTGCAACTACCCTACCATGTCCAAACCCCCCATGTGCAGCCTCATACTCAACCCTTTCGTACATCTTCTTCTCGTCCCAACATCCCAAGATAGGAAAATTCCTTGAGATCTGACAGTTTACCTTGAACTCAACCACACGGTCCAAGTAGCACAACTGATACATTAGCATAAACAAATATATGTTACGTTAAAATAAATGAAAAATTATGAAGGTACAACCTACAGCAAATAGATTTCTACACTCAACAAAAGAAACGTTAATGGTCCATGGAAATAGGATGTCTTTTTTTCTTTCCACTTATAAACACTGTCGACTAGTCCGTCTAACGTAAACTTGCACCAGTTGTAGTCTTTGATTTTAGATACATCCTGGAGGGATTTCAGTACTTTGAATCTGTACATAAAAAAGGAGTGACTCAAACCAGTTAAAATGACGTTGAAGTTCTAAATGAAATTACACAATTACACCTAGGTTTTTTGGGTATACCTGCACTGTGGATTTTGGGATGTCCACAAAAAACTGGATACAACACATACCACGAAGTCCATCTTGAAGTTACTGTCTCCGGCTGTATTCTGTAGAATTTTGTCAGGCATTTGGTAGGTCGAAGGACCTCCACTATTCTCGAATCCCCATCTCCTTCTCCACGCCGTGAGATGGTCCTTGTACACCTTGTCATCCGTGTGATTTCCTAAACACTGCCACTTCTAATTCCCCTATGGGTATGTTCAACACACATTGAACATCCTCTTCATCAATCTGCATCTCCTCTCCACTGTGTAGGACGATGCTCCTCCTTCTGGGATTGAAGAGGCTCACAATGCTCCGTGAGAATTGAAGTGGGCATTTTGATATGCCAAGTGAAAGAAGGGAACCAAATCCTATGTCCCTCATAGCCTGCTTCTGTTCTTCGGATAACCTGTTAATCAGGTAATGAAGGCCCGATGGAGAGGTTCTGCTCTTGAAATCAACATCAGGGTCACGAGTCCTTCTTCTTTTCTTCTTAAACTGGTTCTCATTAAGTGCTTCATTAGCAGCGTTGGCCAGAATATCCAGTGGTGTCGTGGGCGTGCCTGATGCCTCGGGTTTTCTTTTCCTTTGTTGAACACTACAATAACATTAGCAAATTCGATGACCCACATAATCAAAAAAGAGGCAAATTTGTACATTTTCTAACATTAGCGTAATTACCTTAGTGTGTTAACTTCCGTCGTTGATTCAGTATATGGAACTATTTGCATATCGGAATCCTGATTCTAAGATGATAGAGTCACATTTAGATTCAAACGAACTCAGATAAGCAAACGAAAAAGACCCACGCATGCAACCGTAAACACTTCTTACCATTTTTGCAGCAACAGAAGATACTAACCGGAAGAGAAATGGGTTCGTAGTCGAAAGAACGGAGACGACAGCGCTAGGTCAATTAGCAGAATAACCTGGGGGTATGACGGCCGGAGACGGGCTTGAGATATTATATTTTCTAAATTGCTCTATTAGTGTGAATGTATTTTCATGAGGCAGTATCGGTTTTTACAAACATGAATAAGGAGTTTTTCATGAACTTCATATGAGTCGAACCGATATTCGCTCATGGAATGTGACATGTAATTCTGCATTATGAAAAGAAAGCATACTATAATAGGCGAGGATGTATTCGTTTTGAATGCCTGATTGTACGGATATATCTTCGCTTAGGACATGTATTACAAGATTCAACATTATTAAAAAAAAAATACAAAAGGTGAGCAACTATTCGCTTCTACATGCGGAAGAAGCGAAGAAATCTTCGATCAGCAAATCTAACGTATCGTATACAATCTAAAGGATTGACATTTGGTTGGATGGTAGCAGTGGAAATGACTTGCCGTAGTCACAAAGCCTGAGACTATGTGACAGGTGAATTGACATGACAAAAAGGTTTTGGCGCTTCATTTTATTTATTTAATTTATAATTGAAATGTTAATTATATTTAATTTATTTTTCTTTAAATATAAATAACAATATATATATTTTAATTTTACACTGATGTAATAAATATAATGTTTGTTATGTATGGATAATTTAATATTTAATATAATGTTAATTATATTAAATGGAATTATTTGATTTATGAGTAGAAGATTGAGCGTTTATTTTTAGAAATTTTTGGTTTCTATAAAAAAACACACCAAGATCAAACAGCACCTAATTTTTGTTTGTACTTTTTCATTAACAATATATAAATTATGAATGATGTTTCCTGTCAAAAATACTGAAGACTGGTCCGATTCGATATTTCATGATTACTTTAAGATATGATATACCGTAAAAAAACATTTCATTAATGAATTAAAAATAAAAATGAAGTGTGAATTAAGGGATACAAATTTTAAATTGATTCGAACGAAGATTTATTCGCTGCGTGTCTTTTCCTCTAACATTCATTAATAAATGGAAAATTAACTTTGATGATAATTTTGGTCTTCACATACATGCGTTGGTGTACTTACATCAGGGGTAAAAGGTCTTCTCATGTAAGGGTAGGGGGTTTTACATGAACGTCAGGTTAGAATTAATTGAAGCGAAGATTTATTCGCTTTAAATATGCCTCTCATAAATTACAATTTTCATTGAACAAGAATATATGTTCGCTGCATTTCATCTTTAATTATTTGAATTCATATGTAATAAATGTGAATATAAAATTAATGTTAATTTTGGAATTTACATACAAGGGTAAGTGTGTTTCCATGACAGGCAAACGGTCTTCTTATGGTTGTGTTGGTGGGTTAACATGCAGGACATGTGAAAAATAATGAAGCGAACATTTATTCGCTTCTGACTGACACTCCGTACAAAAAGCATGTTTGGAAAAATTAAAACGTAAACCTGAAGTATTTTTAGCAAAGATTTCTTCGTTGCATGTCATTTCCAATTCATTTATTAAATTGTTTTGACGCTATAATTGAATTTTATGAATTTCTTTAATTAATAATATTTTAAATCTAATTTATATTCGATAATATTTTGTTCATATAGAAATAATATTATATTTAATATAAATTTATACTTATTTCCTAACATAATTTTATCTATATAGAAATAATTTATTATTTAATATAATGTTAATTACAATATTGAATATTTGGTTTTAATGGATAAAAATATTTCTATATAGGAAAACATATTTCTATTGTAAAACAAATAAACAATACTTTATCAATAATGAAATATAATTTATGTGATGTGACAAAAGGACTGCATACTGTTCCGATTTGATATATGGTCACGGGCTGATTACTTTTTTTGAATCCATAGATATGAAATGATTTCTATATAGGGTTTTATACAAAAACACATTACTTTTTCAATAATGAAATATAATTTATTAATGATGTGACCAAACAAAGGACTGCATACTGTTCCAAATAGATATTTGAGCACGGGTAAATTACTTTTTCATAATCCATAGATATTAAAAAAAAATTGAAGAAACCATATTTTTCTGTTTGCTATAAATGTAGGAATTACATAAACCATCTAGGTCGACATGAAATATTTCGTGAGCATGAGCATTTCTGTTAAACATGCTCCTCAAAAATTAAAATTTTCATTAAATATTAATGAAAAAATTTCAAGTAATTTTAGCGAATATTTGTTCGCGGCATGTCATTTTTAATAAATTACTTTAATATTTAATAAACGGAAATATAAAATACATATAATTTTGGTCTTCACATACACGGGTAAGTGTATTTCCATGACAGACAAGCGGGCTTCTCATGGTTGTGTTGGGGGGTGTACATGTAGGACAGGTGAAAAATGAATGAAGCGAAGAAATCTTCGCTTCTGAACGACTCCCCGTAAATAATAATGTTTGAAAAAATTAAAACATAAACATGAAGTTATTTTAGCTAAGATCTCTTCGCTATTCGAATTAATTTATTTAGCAGATACACGGAACTTCAAAATTCATGTTAATTTTGGTAATTTGTGGGTTATTAAAATGTTTTCACGCTTCAATTGAAAGTTTTCAATAAAATATATTTTAATTCTTATTTATATTCAATATAATTTTCTTCATATAGCAATAATATTATATTTAATATAATTTTATAATTATTTATTAAAATAATTTTATTAATATAGAAATAATTTATTACTTTTTCGATAATGAAATTACTTTTTTATGATGTGACCAAAGGACTGCAAACTGTTCCGATTTGATATTTGATCACGGGAAAATTACTTTTTCTGAATCCATAGATATAAAATTTTATTAAGAAAACAAATTTTCTGTTTGCTATAAATGTAGGGATTACATAAACAATCTTCGTCGGCAGCATGAAATATTTCGTGAGCATTGTTGTTGAGAGTGTGTGTTTGTTTCAGATATTTTGTTGGGATGTATCCTTTGGGAGATTCTATGTGATGGAAAACTTGTACAATGAAGATCAACTGGTGGAAAACATCTTTAGTTACTACGAATTCTTCATACCTCAAGTAGAAACTACCGATCAAATGAAGATCATTCGTGTCCACCGCTAGTGGGAAGAGCCAACTGTAGGAGATTCTCTGGGATGGAAAACATCTAAAGAGATATCTCAACAGGTGTATGACCAAAGTTATGATTGAGAGATCCGCCGTGGTCGCTTCAATGGAGATGCATTGAAGCTGGAGATGCAGATGAATATTGTTAAAATGTACAAATGTTTATGAAACGTAGAAATGTTTATGAAACTTGTAATGAAATTTTGTTCATCGAATTATAATAAATATTTGTTATTTATATTTTCATGCACATTTCATTAAACATTTATAAAATAACGAATTTATTATAAATAATAAAATATTATAATATCTACTCTTCTGGCTAAGTATACGTTTCCCATAAGTGAAATCATTGCCATAATTGTAATCTGAAGTGACATGTAATGTAAAATGTTTTGGCGCTTCTTCAATCATTTAACCCTGGATGGGATTTAATATACAAGCGAATCCATATTCGTTCAATTTTGTCGGTTTCAAATATCACTATCAAGCGAATTGTATTTCGTTTCGTAACACTGGTGGGTTTAATAAAGAAACTAACAAGCGAATGAATCTTCGTTCATAAATTCATTAGAGTTTTACATGAAAGTGTCACAAATACAATATTATGTAACTAAAAAGAGAAGGCGACTTCATCTTCGTTTTCAATCACCTGGTTAAAAGTAATACACTAACAAACAAACGAAGAAATGTCCGTTCGATTTACTGATTAGATACTGTGTTATGAAGCGAACAACCAATCGATGGATCAATGTAAGGGGTTTACATGAACACATCAGTTGTTTTACATTATACTTTGAATTGATAATGACATCCAAATTGCAATCAAACAATCAAACATAACGACAATGATTCGATTTATATAACTCCAGAATACACTAACTACATAATGTAAAATATAACTTTAGAATATAATCAAACATAACTTCAGAATATAATTACTACACAAAAACATTTCATAATCCGTTTACATAAGTACTACACAGATTAACCAACAAAATAGCCGTTCAAAAATACAAATGAAGCTTAGTCTGATTCATCAGAGGATGACTCGTCAATCGATCATGTCATCGACACGATCTCATGTTCGATGACGGGTGGAATGTATAGCTGAATGGCTTCGTTCACAGTAGTGATCCATCGATTGGGGATTGAAACCGTAAAAGAATTTTCTATTATTTGCGTACTCTAGGTAAAGATGGTGAGGAGTAAGCATCAAGTCCTCCGGAGGATTGAGTCCATTCGAAGGTAGGGGATTTCGTAGGCCAAATTGCCTGTATATGACAGTTGTGCAGTAGGAGGTAGTTCCCTCAAGGCCCAACACAATGATGAATGGAGAACCCCTCATCTCGTACATCATTACACTAAAGAGATACCATGGAACAATGAACCGAATTGGTGAATATCCAAAATAGAATTCTTAGGCACGATTCCAGCGACCCTTTGCACTTGCAGATTGGCAAAGGAAGGGTAGGGAATTGAAGTACGGGGCAACCAATGCAACTTGTATAACAACCAGAGGTAGAGAACCAAAGGTGATCCCCGGAGGGAATAGTTATTTTCCTCTGGAACAAATTCATTAAGACCAAGTAATGTCTCAGCAAGTACAAGGCTAGCCAGGTTTGGGGCGTTTCCCATCAGTGCAGGAACTACCTCCAGGATCGTATCCGAAGGCCGTCGTCCTGCAACCGGACATAAAAAAAATGAGCCATAACCACAAGCATGATCAGTTTGCTTTGTGTGTGGTTGATGGTCCTCTCAGCTCCCTGGACACGCCAAATGTACTCGTCTATGTTTGTCATATTGAGAAATCCATGTTGGAGGGTAAACAAAACAGCATCAAACATTGTACCTCCATAGAAGCTGTGGCAAATTTCGAGGGCTCTATGAGGATCTTGATTGACAGGCAAAATCATGAGTGCAAGACTACCACACCTAAGGATTGAAGCAAAGTCCTCTATCGTCGGGCATATGCGCATTTCCCCAATAACAAAAGAACGAGAGTCCGTATTCTATCTGCTTTGCATGTGGGCCATCAGTCCGTCGTGAACGTTTATTCGTAAAAGAGGTAGAATCTCATCTACATGATAGACACTAAAAGGGATAGGGTCATCGTTAATCAGACTTAAGTATCGCTCCAGTTGTTGATGCGATAAAACCAACATGTCTGGGTCCATCTCTACATCCATCTTATGAGTTTTACACTAAATGACTGAAGAGAACGAATCTACACCGGTAGAGAGAGATTTGGGAAGGAAAGAGTCAAAACAGAGAGAGAGGTGAGAGTGAGAGTGGAGTGTGAAAGTGAGAGTGAGAGTGGAGTGTGAAAGTGAGAGTGAGGGTGTGAGAGTTATGATGTTTATCAGCAATAGTTGAAGTAATAAATGATTTTTCATTCTTGAATTCACATCATTACATAACTCTGGTAGAGGCATTACATGTTGTGAAGATATCTTTGTTTAGTAATTTGAGTTCATATAGTTACGAATATATCTTTGTCTAGGAATTTGAAAACATATAGTGAAGAAGATATCTTCGTCTCTAATTTTAAAAATATGGATTGTACCAAAAATAAATATAAGAAGATATCTTCGTCTAGGAATTTGAAAACATATAGTGAACAATATATCTTCGTCTCTGATTTTAAAAATATGGATTGTACCAAAAAAAAAATAAGAAGATATCTTCGATTAGGAATTTGAAAATATATAGTTAAGAAGATATCTTCGTTTAGGAATTTGAAAACATATAGTGAAGAAGATATCTTCGTTTACGAATTTGCAAACATATAGTGAAGAAGATATCTTCGTCTCTCCAAATGAGCAGATTCAAAACATAGAATGATCATCATACGATGATGATCATTCTCCCTACAAGAGTAGGCTTCGTCACTACCTATTCCGGCGACTACAAGTCAAGAACATTCAAAATCCATTAATGACTTTTGACTGATTCAACCCATTTGGCTTCCCCAACTGACTTGGGATGGGTATAAATACCTCCCTCAAGTCATTCCGAAGCTAAGAAACCAACATACAACCCTTAAATCGAAAAATATCAAAGCCCTCCATTAAAGCTTCAGATTTTTCGAATTTTCCGTTTAAGACCTTAAAGCTTGGATATGAGCATCCAGAAAGCTTCCCTAATGATCAAGGAGTGTTCTCCAATCCCGAGTAAGATTCCAATCAACCTATAATTCATATTAACAATTTGAATTTTTTATATTTTTCGAATTGCATAAGCTTGTATGCTTGTTGTTCATGGTGTTTTATGTTTGAGAATTAATCCCTAGATGATTTATAAACTATCTGGATATGATAGAACCGATCAATCGATCTAAATAAAAAAAACTCAAATTTGAATTAAAAAAAAAACGGGTTTGTTGTTCTTGGGTTAAGTTAGTTGAATCACTGCCCATAAAGCTTCCCAACATAATTGTAATGATGTTGAGTAATTATTTATATCATGTTTGATCAAAATCAAAATTTTCAAAATTAAATGAAAATTTTGAGTTCTTGAATTGGTCAAAACAAATAGCCAATGTTCTCATTTCACTTCAAAACATCTTTAAAATAAAAACTTGAATTTTAATCACAAACTGTTTTGAGCAAATTGATCATTATCTAGGTCGATCCATACCTTGAACTGATGATCAACATGTTCATGGGAGCTTTGTGAAGCTACCCAAGCTCTTAGATCAAAGAATTAGGGCTAAAAAAACTAATTTTAAAAATGAACCTTTGGTGTTCTTGAGGACCGAGAGATCCGACCGAGGATCCTCGGTTCGGAGCAAACTCTAGGACCGAGAAAATCAACATAGGACTGAGAGGTTAGCCAAATATTCTTAAGTTATGACCGAGAGGTCCGACTGATATTGTTGTGCTTGGAACGAGAAATCCGATCTAGGATTTTCACTTGGGACTGAGAGGTCCGACCTTGGAACCGAGAGTCCCAAAACCTAGGACCGAGAGACCCGACCAAGGATCCTCATCTAGGACCGAGAGATTTAACCTAGGAACGAGACTCCCAGGGATCACAACCGAGAAATTTAAACATGGGACCGACAACCCCATGACCTAGGACTGAGAGGTTTGAATCCGAGATCGAGACTCCCAATACTTAAGACCGAGAGGTCTAACCTAGGGACCGAGCATCCCAAGATTGGGACCGAAATCCCCCGAGCCCCTAACTGAGGAACTTAGCCTAGAGCTAGCCTTGGACTGATAGGTTTATACACCTCGATTGAAAAACCTAGCAATAGGCTAGTCCAAGACCGATAGGTTTTTACACTTAGACTAGTAAGATCAGCCAAGGACAAAGAGTCCTTAGCATCTCGACCGAGGAATTAGACCAAGAGCTCTCGAGCCCAAAACGAGGGTCTCGGACCCCGAACGACAAAAACGAACCCCAACCTCATGACTCCGATCCTAAGGCCTTTTTGGTTCCACTTTTCAATTTTTTTTTTAATTTTGGGACTCTAAATCATTTTCTAAAATCCCTAAAAACTAGAAAATGTATTTTAAATATTTTAGGGATATTTTCACAAAACATTTTCAACAAAGGCTCGTTTGATGTTTATTAAGAAACCCTAATGCCTTTAAAAATGACTTATATTCTTAAGGTATTTCCACCTTAGTTATCATCTACAACAAGTACCAACACTAATCTTCTCTCTTTGTTCATTTGAGAATAAAATTTTAGTATTTGAAATAACATCACGTTGATCATTTGATACTAAGAGGCCTTATTTCACCTATTTTTGAAGAGCATAAACCCCCTTCTTGTTTCTAAGGTATCCAATTTGGAAAGAAAATAGTTAAAATTTCTATGATAGAATACCAAGAATTACAATGATTGCGAAGTTTATTGTATGAGGCATATGGAGACATATATGGGTCACACCAAAGGATGGAGATGTGGCTTCAACATCAAAAAAATGGTCGAGAAACAAATAAAATCATTGAGTATGGATTATATCGTGTCTATCCTCGAGTCCGATATAAACAATCTATGGCACGGGATGATGGTTTATTGTGTAAAAATATATAGAGATTGTTAAATTGAAAAATATAATATATGTAGTTCACAAATTGACATTATAAATCGTATTTGCTTTTAAATTATTAATAAGCATTATAGGCGTAAATGCTTTTACATTACTATGTTCATGGTTCTACATCAATTTAGCGAAGCAAGTATCACTAGGTAGTGCTTGTTTCACTCTTATTAGCGTTGTAAATATAAATGAAGCAAGCGTCACTAGGTAGCGCTTCTTCATCTCTATGAACACTGTAAAAATGTAGTGAAGAGAGTATCACTAGGTATCACTTTTTTCACTGTATTAATGCCGTAAAAATGTATTAAAGAGCATCACTGGATAGCGCTTGTTTCACTCCTATTAGCACTGTAAATATAAATGAAGTAGGCATCACTAGGTAACGCTTTTTTCATTCTATTAACGCTGTAAAAATGTAGTGAAGAGAGAATCAATAGGTAACGCTTCTTTCACTGTATTAGCTACATAAAAATGTAATGAAGAAAGCATCACTAGTTAGCGCTTCTTCCACTCTATTAGCGTTGTAAAAATGTAGTGAAGAGAGATTCACTAGTTAGTGCTTGTTTCAGCCTTTTTAATTCTCCAGTAAGGTTTATATGAAGGCATAAATGGGTTTTCATGAATTTAAATTACCGTGTAAATGATTTTACATCAAAGTTTTAAATGCTCGGTAGCGCTTGTTTCACTCATATAAGCGTTGTAAATACCTAGTGAAACAAGCATCACTCGTTAGCGCTTGTTTCACCTTTTTTAATTCTCTAGTGGGGTTTACATGAAAGCATAAATTGGTTTTCATTAAAGTGGTTATGGTTTTACAAAAATTTACATGCATATATTTTACTGTGTTAATGGGTTTACATCAAATTTACATGTATATATTTCAGCTTCTACATAAAATTGAAAATTGAGAGTTGAGATGACAAAAGAACAATGAATGTTGTATCATCGTCCATGCTCAAACTTTCGTCCCATGGTTGTAGTTGTGGAGTTGAAAATTCAATAGTTGTTGGAATTGACTTCAAGGCTGGAACGGTAAAATAATTTAAAAGTTGTTAGTAAATATTAACTTCCAATGAATAACATAATTATTGTTATATGGAGTTAAGAAATGACATACTAAATTTATTGTTGATTGACTTTTTTCTTGTTGGTTTTCTTTTCTATGAATTCTTCTCTATGCCACCTTTCATTCTCTTACAATATTCTATTTTCTTCTTAGATTTAATTCCTTTGACTCGAATAGAGGTACCCTCACTAGAAGCTAATCCAATTGGTGGTGTTTGAGTCTTTATATCATGTTGTAACCTATCATCCATAAACTTACATTGGCTCCGTAACATTGTTTTTTCAAATACTTATACGTATTATCTCTTTATGCTGCCTTTGTAAATAAATGCATAGACAAACAACATAAATCTCTATATCGGATATTTTGAAATTGTCTCGGATCAACATTACTGTTTTCCATCATTGAATAATTTATTGTAAAATATCCTTCTTTTTCCGTTCTAGTCCACCTCATTAGAAATCTTGATCACGTTTCTCATCGTGAATATCTTTAGAATGTGAGCACACAAAATTCCACCAAAATCAAATTTACGATAGCTACACTCAATATTATCACCATTTTTATGAACTATGAATGTATGATGATATCTCCTTTTGTAGGGAGTTATTTTATATTTTGTGTGTATCAACATCTCCAATCATTTCTACATCGCAATCATGGGACATAAACCTTTTCTATTAAAACATTTAAATAGCTCAGGAGTGTAAACCATACTTGCATCTTTTAAGATCTCAATGGGGTAGGACAAACATGGAACACTAGTAATTGATTTGAAATCAGCTTTTAACTTATCATATCTACGTTCCTTAATGAGTCTATTAAAATGTTTGGAAAATTCCAAGAACTTGTGTTTGTAGGAGACATACATTTTCAACATACTATTAATGCTCTCACTTCTTTGTGTTGTAGTCATATCAGTACAAAACATATATCGTCCATATGCTAAAGCCCATTTTTTCCTAATGCAAAACATACTCTTCAACCAATCGTTGTCTTCAAGCGCATACTTAGTCAACATTTGATCCCAGGATTCAAGAAACTCTCTCTCTTCATCAAAATAATATATACATGAAGAAAAATTATTCGAAAACTCTCTGAACTCATGAAACACAGAGCTTAAATGTATGGCTGAATTTTGAAAATGTGCCAAAATCACAGATGATGATTTGTTTCATTTCATTTAGTTGTTAAGGCGTTAGCCATGGCTGCGTGTTTGATAGGATCGGTGTTACCAATAAAGACTAGGGTCTGACTATTGATAACATCTTATGATAAACGATTTGATAATAATCCTGTGAGGAATTATTATCTGTTTCTATTCTTCAGAAATCCTCTGAACTCTTGAAATGGATTTAAGTGCGGAAGTGTTCGTCGGATTTGAATCTTTGAACGACTGAAGGTAAATGGCAGAAATTAAAGAACACTGAGAGTTTTATGGATGTTCGGAGATAAACTCCTACGTCACCCCTTCTTCCACAACCGGAAGGATATCCACTAAATACTTTAAATCGAATACAACTTACTGAGATAACTAACTCTATGTTGAACAGAACAACCTCTGTTCAACTTACAATATTCTCAACAATATTCTCACAGCTAGACAGTAATTGAATCTCTCTCTTGAGCTTGAATGATGATAGAAATCAGTAATAGCAAGAGCAAGTAATTTCGTGTGTTCAATTGATTCGATGATTGAGTAAATGTTCAAGTGATCTGGTGATTCATTCGTTGTCCTTGAGAATCTATTTGTAGTAGAAGGACACCAACGTTTGAATCTTCTTCGTGGACACGTGACAAGTGTCCGTTGGAAGGCCTCCCATAGTACTAGAATAATACAGACTCTGAGCAAATGGATCGTGGCTGTACCGAACTAGTAGTGCACCGAATATCCTTTGATATTGTTTTGTACTAGATAGGCAGTTGAAAGGATATTTGCGTACGTGGCGTTCGTTCATTTGATACAATTAGCTGTCTTGTCAGACTACACAGAAGTGAGTGGAGCATGAGTAGTAAATAACTAGTTGATCATGGTTAGATGTATGTTTTCTTCAGACGACTGTTGAAGCAAGGCATTAAACGTGCTCTGTTAGACCTCATCTAAAGGAGTTAGACGTCCTTGTCTAACTACGCATCCTTTAAGACCTCGTGTAAAGGAGTTAGACGACCTTGTCTAACTACGCATCCTTTAAGACATCGTCTAAAGGATTTAGACGAACTTTTCTAACTACGCATCCCTTTAGACCTTGTGTAAAGGAGTTAGACGTCCTCGTCTAACTACGCATCTCTTTAGACCTTGTCTAAGGGAGTTAGATGTCCCCGTCTAACTACGCATCCCTTTAGACCTCGTCTAAAGGAGTTAGACGACCTCGTCTAACTATGCATCCCTTTAGACCTCGTCTAAAGGAGTTAGACGTCCTCATCTAGCTACACATCCCTTTAGATCTCGTCTAAAGGAGTTAGACATC
Organism: Impatiens glandulifera; assembly: GCF_907164915.1. NCBI lineage: Eukaryota > Viridiplantae > Streptophyta > Magnoliopsida > Ericales > Balsaminaceae > Impatiens > Impatiens glandulifera. Next base: position 28,170,495 of record NC_061863.1, read on the forward strand.
CTCGTCTAACTACGCATCCCTTTAGACCTTATCTAAAGGAGTTAGACGACCTCGTTTAACTACGCATCCCTTTAGACCTCGTCTAATTACGTTTCCCTTTAGAGTTCGTCTAAAGGAGTTAAACGTCCTCGTCTAACTACGTTTGTCTTTAGACTTCATCTAAAAGAGTTAGACGACCTTGTCAAACTACATTTCCCTTTAGACTTCGTCTAAAGGAGTTAGACTACCATGTCTAACTACGTTTCTCTTTATACTTCGTCTAAAGGAGTTAGACGTCCTCGTCTAACTACGTTTGACGTCTATTTAGCCTGCTTAGATCACATCTAAATTTGCATAGTCTTATGCACCTTCACAAAAACAAATAGACAACTTATCTTTATTATAATTAAACATCTAGCGTTATTCTATTTAAACATCATCAAAATTCCATTGTTTAATATTTCATAGATTTTGTTTATTTCTAAGTTAATTACTTCTCACTTAATTAACTCTTTTCTTTACTTTGTTTTTAATTTTTCCCAACAGTCTTGATCTGTAAGAATGGTTTCGATTTTTTTGCCACGCATAACTGTGGTGAAAGTCTCAAAATTCATAGTAGTTTCATTGTATTTACTTTATGTCGGTCTTGTGCTCTAACCGACTCTGCCTAAACCGACATACTAAATCCCAAAACTGACCCAGCAATCCCAAACCGACCTCATCTAAATCCGGTTCTGTCCATCCAGTGTGTGTGTTGCTTCAACCTGAAACAAACCACTTCCGCACTTGAACTAGGTTCAAGGGTTTGTGACAGTTTGTGTAGTATTGAAACCCGGTGTTAATCTCTAACCGGATTAAACACCAACCGTTGAGTGAAGGCGTTAACCGGCCAGACCCCGGTCCCCCAGCCGCGACCTAGATCCTAACAATTGGTATCAGAGCAGTTAGTTTCAATACTCAAGCAAGCATGTCGTTTGATAGGCCCCCAATGCTAGAAGGTGACGACTTTTCCAACTGGAAGGCACGCATGCACCTGCATTTAATCACCATGGATGACGAGATGCAGTTCATCCTGACCGAAGGACCGGTAAAGATTGATAAAGACAGAAAGGACTGGACAGCTGAAGACAAGAGAAGAAAAAATCTGGACAACCATGGCATAAACCGCATCTCTAACGGTTTGGACAGAAATACGTTTTGTAAGGTCAGAGATCACAAAACCGCAAAGGAGATATGGGAAGCGGTGATTCAAATTCATGAGGGAAATGAAAGAACTAAGGAAAACAAGATAATGGTGGCTACCCAGAAGTTTGAAAATATCAAGATGAAACCAGGAGAAACAATGAGAGAATACAGTGACCGGTTCACAGATGTGATAGACGAGCTATCAACTCTTGGCAAGAAGTATGACAACAAGGAAGTCATCATGAAAGCGCTAAGATCTCTTTCAAGTGCATGGGATATAAAGACAATGGTGATGAGGGAATAAAACTGTCTAAGCAAGATGAAGCTACACGATGTATTCGAAGATCTTAAGGCATATGAGTTTGAAATGAGATCTATGACTGAAGATGAAGTCTCAGCCTCAACCTCAACCTGAGCATTGGTCACATCCACAGAACCGGTTGCTCCTACACTGATCAGAACCGCTGAATAGTTCACCGAGGATGCCATGGCAATGCTTGCACAGAAATTTGGCAGATTCATGAAGAGAAGCCAACCGACAAACAACAACAACTATAACTACGGTGATAAATCTAATATTAGATGTTATAACTGCAATTGTTTGGGACATTTCAGGTGGGAATGTAGAAAACCAAGACGGGATGACCGAAACCGGACGATCAGAATCACTGAAATAACTATCAACAAACCGGTGAAGGAAGTGAAGTTCAGAAAGAACTGATAGCCGATGATGGAGGAAGCTTATGGACTCACAATGACAGTGATGATGAACTCACATGCCTTATGGCAAACGAGGAACAAGTATTCGACTCTCCTTGTGAAGAATTTACTAAAGATGAGTTATTCAATGCACTAAATGATATGGTAGCAGAATATAGGAACCTATTAACATTAATACCTATCCAACTGAACTTTAGAACCGACCCCATAGCACCTACCTTGACCGAACCAAAAACCATTCAACCTGATAGAATCCTGCAAACCGAGACAACGCTGAAACTATCCTCTGAGACCAAACAGTTCGAAGAATCAGTCCAAGAGCTGACCGAAGAGGATGAGGCTCGAATCCAGTATAGAATAGCTGCATGGAAAAGATCTAGTGACATGGTGAACTAGATGTCTAAGTACAAAAGACATCCCAAATGCAAATTTAGTCTTGGGTACAAAGACAACGAATCCGCCAACCGGAACCATTTAGACAAAATAAAGCTTACAAAAGGCAACCTTCCCTTTGTAAAGTTTGTCAAGAGCTCTTTAACCGACAATGAGGAACTAAGTGCCTCATATCCGGAAGACGAACTAATCTATGTAAGTCCAACTAGCTCTGAAAAATGGTTTCACCATGAGAAAAGGATAGCCAACCGGCCCAAAAGAAAGAAAGCTGAACCACATAGGTTAAACCAAAGGCCACCTCTGAATAAGGCACCTTTAGAAAGCCGAAAGACTCCAAACCGAGTGCAGAAAAACTAATTAGAACCATAACCGGGAAAGTTGTTCGACTTATTAAAGTCTGGATACCTAAGGGACTAATCGCTTGTGGACCCAAGTAAATGTGGGTACCAAATAATTGTAAATATGTATATTTTGCAGGATATGAAGAAACGGCTAGGAAACTCTGAGTGGTACCTGGATAGCGGTTGTTCCAGACACATGACTGGGAACAACAATCTTCTAACCGACATCAAAATAGAAACTGGTGCAATGATCACCTTCGGTGACAACTCAAAAGGTAGAAGTGTGGGCAAGGGTAAGATTGTCCATGGTAATTTAACAATTGATAATGTACTCTTAGTTGAAAACCTGCATTTTAACCTGTTAAGCATTAGTCAAATGTGTGATGCTGGATACACTGTAGAATTTCTTAAACATGCATGCTTAGTTAAAAATTCTCAAGGTATCATACTACTAACCGGAAATATGTTAGGAAATATATACAAGGTAGATTGGAAAAATAAAGTAGAATACCCTGTTTGCATGGTGGCTAAAACCGATCAAACCTGCCTGTGGCATAAGAGGTTGAACCACTTAAACCTGAAAACTTTAAACTATATCCGCGGTAAAAAGCTAGTTGAAGGAATTCCTGATATAGTATTCAATAAGGATAAGGTCTGTTCAGCATGTCAAATGGGTAAACAAACTAAGTCAACCTTCAAGAGTAAATAACACATTCAATCTAACCGTTGCTTAGATCTTCTTCACATGGACTTATTTGGACCGATTAGGGTCGTCAGCCTAGGAGGTATGCTTTATACTATGGTAGTTGTTGATAATTATTCTAGGTATACATGGGTAATATTCTTGGCATCCAAACGTAAAACCGCATCAAATTTGATTACACTGCTTAAACGTTTACAAAATGAAAAATCAACACGCATCAATAGCATTAGGAGTGATAGAGGAATCGAATTTACAAATAGTACTCTAAATGCATTCCTTGATGAATCCGGTATTAGACACGAGTTGTCTAGTGCCAGGACTCCTCAACAGAACGGCCTGGCTAAGAGAAGAAACCGAACTCTCAAGGAAGTCGCACGGTCCATGATAGCCGATTCGGGTATTGCCTAGAAATTATAGGCTGAGGCTATCAATACTGCATGTCACACACAAAATCGGTCTCTCATTAACAAGTTTCACAACAAAACACCGTATGAAGTATACTTTGATAGGACTCCTAACCTTAAGTATCTTAAGATTTTCGGTTGTAAATGCTACATTCACATAAATGGCAAAACCTACCTATCTGCTTTTGATGAAAAATCCGATATTGGGATCATGTTAGGTTACTCAGAAGTCAGTAAAGCTTATAGAGTGTATAACACTAGAACTTTAACCGTGGAGGAATCACTTCATGTCGTTTTCGATGAATCGGTTGAAAGCAACACTGCATCATCCTTTAATCTACACAACAGATTGGAAAACAACAATATCCACTCTGATAGTGAAGATGAGATTTCGGTTTTTAGACGGTTTGTCCATGACCAAATGGGTAATGATGAAACCCAGTCGGATCAAGTTGTCACACGGCAGGAAGCTGACACCTCGGTTCAAACTGAGGAAATCGGTCGGTCTGACATCCTTGTTCAGCCTACCGATATGTCTAGTCTTGATCAAGTAAACGGTGATTTGGTAGACACTCCTGAACCGAATCTCAAAAGGAACACAAATCATCCTCTTGAGCTAATTATAGGTGATCCTTCAGAACCCGTTCGAACTAGGCGAAAAATTCTGGAGGAATATTTCAATTCCGCTTTTATATCCCAGATTGAGCCGAAAAGAGTGGATGAAGCATTGTCAGATCCGGATTGGATCTTGGGAATGCAAGAAGAGTTAAACCAGTTTGAGAGTAATAAAGTCTGGTACCTAGTCCTTAGACCGAAAGATCAACCGGTCATAGGAACAAGATGGGTATTTATAAATAAACTCAATGAAGACGGTTTGGTCACGAGGAACAAATCCAGATTAGTGGCACAAGGATACAAACAGGATGAAGGCATTGATTTTGAAGAATCATTTGACCCTGTAGGTAGGATTGAAGCAAGCCATTAGGACTTTTCTGGCTTTTGCTGCTTTCAAAAATTTTAAAGTTTTTCAAATGGATGTCAAAACTACATTTTTGAATGGTGAACTACGTGAAGAAGTATATGTTGAACAACCACCCGGTTTCAAAAATGCTGACCTGCCTAATCATGTATACCGATTGAACAAAGCATTGTACGGTTTGAAGCAAGCTCCTAGAGCTTGGTATGATACACTAACCGTATTTTTGTTAAAACATGATTTCACCATCGGTTCGGTGGACAAAACACTATTTAAATTTGAGAAAATGGAACATATCCTACTTGTTCAAATATATATAGATGATATCATCTTCGGATCAACCGATCCTAAGCTATGTGAAAAATTCTCAACATTGATGACTAACAAATTTGAGATGAATATGATGGGAGAATTAAGCTTCTTCCTAGGCCTTCAGGTCAAGCAACTCGATGTAGGAACTTTCATCAGTCAACCTAAATACACAAAGGAACTTCTAAAGAAATTTGGGATGGATACATGCTCCTCAGCCGCTACCCCAATGAGCTCATCGGTCAAACTGGACAAGGATGATGACGGTCAGGCAGTAGACCTGACAGCTTACCGAGGAATCATCGGCTCTCTCCTATACCTGACAGAAAGTAGACCAGATATACTATTTGCGGTCGGTGTGTGTGGAAGATTCCAAGCTAATCCAAAACAGTCTCACTACACAGCCGCAAAGCGAATCTTGAAATACCTAAAGGGAACCCCTAAAGTTGGCCTGTGGTATCCAAAGGACTCATCTTTTAACCTCACAAGTTACTCAGATGCAGATTATGCAGGTTGTAAAGTTGACAGAAAAAGTACCAGCGGAGCATGCCAATTCTTAGGTGATCGGCTTGTTTCATGGCACAACAAGAAATAGACATCGGTTGCCACGTCAACCGCAGTAGCTGAATATCTGGCAGTCGGAAGTTGCTGTTCACAACTTCTATGGATCCAACAACAACTGAAGGATTTTGGTATCACAGCCGAAGAGTCTCCGATATTCTATGATAACACAAGTGCCATAGCAATCACTTACAATCCGGTTCTATATTCTAGAACCAAGCACATCGACATAAGGCATCACTTCATCCGGGAACATGTCATGTTGAAGCATATCCGGCTGGAATACGTATCAAAAGAACAACAAGTAGCCGATATCTTCACAAAGCCCCTGCAGGAAACTAAGTTTTCTCACTTCAGAATCATACTTGATTTAACCGATATAAATCAGCTCATCTCTAGAAATGTCTAAAAGGGAAAATCGGTTCGGACAGACAAAACCGGTAGTTCCTCCTAAATTGTCGAATTTAAAATAAACCAAGTTACCTATTGAAGAACTGTTATGTTTATCAGTTAGAGTAAACCGACCGGTTACTTAGTGCATGCACCAATTAACCGCATCGGAACAAATGACTGAAAACCGACCGGTTTGGAAATAATATACTCCGGCTTATTTGGCTTCTGAACAAAAGTGGAATAATTATCTGTGTTTAGGTTTATCTGTTCTTAAAAGATACATTTTCAAAGAAAAATGGTCATACCTCAAAAGACGTGAAGATATGATATCTTTCACCGTCCAGGCCTATGACTCACATCCTAGGTTGTAGACATGCTTATTTCATGCAATTTGTTTTATCCTATGGTCAATAGAATACATCAACTGTCATCCACTAGATAATACTATCATCCTTCTACTAATATATAACTTAGGCAAACAACAGACAAAATGTTCACAAGTATCAACTTATCCTCTCACTAAGACAAAAATGTCTCAGTTTCCAAACATTCTTCAAGTTGATTTTGATTCAGCTCAAAGTACAGAACACTATGAAATCTTCAAAATGATTAAGTCACTTGAAGATACCGGTCTAAAATCCTTCCTAGATGACAGACATGTCATCTTCCCCGAAACCGTCCTGGAGTTCTTTTATAACGCCAGGGTTTTCCGTGGTACCCCTCATTTCGACACCCTCATTCAATCTAAGGTCGGAGGGACAGTGTTTGACTTCTCGGAGAGTGACTTCGCCAGATGCTTCGATCTTCCGAAGCAAGGGATCACTGATCTAAACGTCCCGGCCGGACTAAAAGCCGAAATTTCCTTAAGCTTCTCTCGGTCAAACCATCTGGTCAGTGACCACGGTACTAGGTCATCATTGAGGATTGAATACCAGCTACTCAATGATATCATCGGTCGTGGCATCCTAGGCAAGGATGTGACCAACACCTAGTGTGCTACAGCTTTCAATATGTTGGCCGCTATCACAACAGATACGTCAGTCAACTGGTTTAGGGTGCTATTCGATGTCATGATCTGGATGATCAGCATCCGTCAAACCGGCCTTATTCCTCAGATCAGCTGCCTACTCATGGAACTCGGTGCTCCACTCTGTCCGGGTGAAGAACTGAATCAGGCCCAGGTCATAACCAAGGAAGTTGCTGATTCATTCTATGAGCGGTTCGAGAAGGCATGGAAGAGGAAGAATCGACACCTCAACTCCTCTGGCAATTAAGTCACTCCTTCCTACAACCGGTCATTTTGCTGTACAAACCGGTTGTATCATTATCTCACTCTACTATGATCATTTCGGCTTAGACTATGTTTCTTTCGGTTTCAACTATGTCTCTTTCTATTTCATGCACTTCAAGCTTATTAATGAAAAGTAACTTTCAACTTCCAACTACATGGGAAATTACACAAACTTAGTTACTTTCTAATTAGATTCTCCACCTCAAGCTCCGCAACCGGTCAAAAGTAACTCCTTCCCAAGGAGTTTTGGAAACATAAATATTTCGTTCATAAATGAGACAAAACTGAATTTTAGCATTAAATGCTCCTATTTTCCCTCCAATCTCAAATCTATATAAGAAACTCCATCCTATCAATTTACCACACCACCAAACAAATCAGAATTTCTTTAACTCTCTCTCTCTTGGCAAAGTATGAAAGCATGTCGAGCAGGACACTACGAAACTATTTGAGCATTGATTTCGACTCAGTCCTTCAATTTGATGATCTGGAAACAAAGGAACTTCTCTTTGAATCCCTAATCGACACCGGCCTTCGTGATTTTCTCGAAGAATCCGGACCTATGCTCATTCCAGAAGTACTGGAATTCTTCAACAATGCATCCATGAGTGGCGAACTCATTATTTCCAAGGTGAAAAGACGCACCGTTTTTCTAAACGAAAGCGCATTTGCTCAAATGTTTAATCTTCCCACTGAAGGGTTTTCCGATTTTCCATCCCGGGTAGGTAGTGCAGCGGATGACTATGCGCAATTTTTCTCCGGAACCGAAGTACCGGTGGAGAACCACGGTCTGAAGACCCGCCTTGCCCATCACATCCAACTCCTTCACGAGATTGTCAACCGATCCATCATCTGCCAATCTTCTAACCAACATTACTCTAAAAGAGTCTTCGACATGATGACCTACATAGTTAGCAACACCCACATTAATTGGTCATCGGTCCTCTTCAAAATCCTGAGGACTATGGTCGAGACAAAGAGATGTCTCGGCTACGCCCCCCAACATAAGTCGGCTCCTTCTTGCAAACAGTCCAGATTTTAGACCGGGTACACCAGCGAACCTATCAAATGTTCTCGATGAGGAAGGGTGGAGGACAAGCTTTCTAGAATAGTTATTACATAAGTTATAATTCTGTATCTTGTGTATCCTAAACCGATCAATGTATCGGTTTCCATCATGTTCCTTTTCCTTAAATGATTATCTGAATTTCTAAGCTTGAAAACTGGGTCAAAAATCGCACTATTAGAATATTTATCTAAATGACTAACCGGCTAAAAACGCTAACTACCTCGCTGAAAAACCGGTCAAAATCACAAACCGCTTGATCATCGGTTACATAACCGCCTCACTTAATAATCGGTTACAAGAAAAACCGCTTCATCACCGGTTAAATAACCGCATCAAAAGCCCGCTCAAAATCTCCCGCCTCTCGTTTGCCGCCCAAAACATTTTGGAGAGGAAATTCCCGCCCAATTCTGATGTGACGGTTCGCGGCGGTTGAAATTCCAACCCGCGACTATAAATAGGGTCCTTAGCCATTTTCTTTGATTCTCACGCGAATCGGCTTTCTCTCTCTAGCTCTCAAACCTTCCAAAACAATCAATTCTTCGATCTTTCGTTCTACTCTACCTACAATGGGTCGCGACTCTGTGCTGTTCACCCACATCGTCCAAGTCGACTTCGATGAAGTTCGAGCGAACGATTCGGCGGAGGCAAAGCGGGTGTTAACCCAGATCTCCGAATCCGGTCTCGAACATTTCTTGACCGGACCATTCGTCTTATATCAGGATGCGGTCCACGAATTCTTTCAAACTGCCATCCTCACCGAAGGGACGATAATCACAACTATAGGCGGTCAAACTCTCAAATTGACGAAGGAGTCGGTTGCTGAAGTACTGCATCTACCAACCGAGGGGAGCGACTTCTCGCTGGTCATAGACGAGGAAACTTTCCAGGAAGCTTGCCGGGATCTTTCAGATACGAAGGTCCCTATCGCGGTATCCAGTAAGAAAACCTCACTTAAACCGGAATATAGACTGTTGTGCGATATTTTCACCAAATCGGTTCAAGCGCGAGGAGGCAACTGTGATAGCCTCGCCCGGATAAAAATTGAGATGATTGCCGGTTTGGTCAACGACATCAAAATCAACTGGGCGAAGGTAGTTTTCACAAACTTATGTGAGATGGTTGAGATGGAGGCGGAGATAGTCAACCTCACAAAGGCTTAGAACGTCATGACTGCCCTACGACGAAGTAGGATGGTCGAACCGCATGCTCGGTTACTGGGGCTCATCGAACACATCCGACGTCTCCAAGGAAAGCATATCCCAGGGACAACGGACTCTCAACTTGAGCTCTTGGTGTTGGACATGCTAGCGGTCAAGGAAAGGGAACTGACCGAGGAGATGGCACAGCTAGAAGCGGAGCCCGAGCACCAGGAGACGTCGAACTTCTCCAGATCCCCACCTGAGGATGATGGCGGTCCGAATCCGACCAACAATGAGCATTCCTCTCCTACACCGGAACAGGAAATCGACAGCACCGAACTCAGGACGGGTACACCGCCCACCGACCAGCGAGTCTCTGTTCAAACCGGGGATTCGATACCAGCTATAACGGAAGATAGGATAAAGGACCTTATCGAGAAATTTGTCAATGCCGCCATTCGGCCTTGGCAAAAGTAGATGAAAGAAACCGCGACTAAATCCATCAAGATGATTGAGTCGACAAACAAAGAGCTAAAAACAGCGGTCGAACGGATCACGTCCGTTGAAGACAATTACGGCATGACCGATTAGTTGTACAGCGGCCATATTGACAGAACTAAGGCATTGGAAGAGGCAACTAAGAAGCTGGTGACCGACATCGCTCTTACCAACCAAAAGGTCGGTATGACGGAACAAACCCAATCAACAACCGATCAAAGGTTGAAGAAGATTGATGAGGATCTGGCTCAATCCGGTGTCCAAGACGGCTCTACACTTGAGAGGTTGGTAACGCTTGAAGAAAAGCATGCCAAAACCGAGGCTGAACTAAAGGCGGTCACAGAACAGGTGGCGGAGTTGATAGCGGCAAAACTGGCAGCCGATAAAGCACTCGAGGAGGCAAATGCGCTCACGGCCCAGAAGCTTCAAGATGCCTTGGACGAGCAAAACTGACTTCAAAAGGAAACGGCGGAGGCAGATGCGAACCTGGCCGGACGACTGCAGACATTAGAAAACATGGGACCGGCCATAGCGGTTCAGCAAAATGAAGATGCGGCTCGACTAATCGGCCAACAGACTGCATACAATGATTTTGCCGAGGCTCATCACAAGTCCAAAGAGGTTGTTCCCCCGTCCGTTCTGAATACAAGAAAGAGAAAGAATTCTTCCAAGAGGGCGGCGGTTTCAAAGTTATTGGACAGAGTTACTGACACGGTTATCGACCCTCCAAGCAACCCGGTTTCACATGATAATTTAGATCTCGAGAACGAAGGCGTACCGCTAATTAAAAGACCGCGAGGTCTTGAAGTAGCTCCAATCAGATCGTTTGCTCCACCGGCTTCTCCTTTCACCGGCACTTCAGGCGGTCAAGGATCCTCATCCAGGCCGGTTCCATCGGTCAAAGGAAAAGCAACTAATGAACAGCTGGAAAAATTCTTGCCGCCCAGATCGAAGAAATAGAGGCTTTCTTTACTTATATTTCCTATGTTTACTTTAGTTTAACTTTATATTTATCAAGTATTTTTACCTTAGTATATTTCATATATATCAAGTATTTTTGGAAACCGGCCTACACTTGCATTCTTACATAGTTTTGAATATTTTAAATAAAATAATCAAAAAGGGAGAAATTGTTAGATAAAATATAAAAAAATTTTCCAAAAATTTTTCTCAAAATTTTCCCAAAATTTTTCGAAAAATTCTTCCAAGTCAGTTTCCAAAAATCCGGCCAAATAAACTTTTAAAAATAAACGGCCTACATTTGCATTCTTACATAGTTTTGAATATTTTAAATAAAATAATCAAAAAGGGAGAAATTGTTAGATAAAATATAAAAAAAATTTCCAAAAAATTTTCTCAAAATTTTCCCAAAATTTTTCGAAAAGTTCTTCCAAGTCAGTTTCCAAAAATCCGGCCAAATAAACTTTTAAAAACAAACGGCCTACATTTGCATTCTTACATAGTTTTGAATATTTTAAATAAAATAATCAAAAAGGGAGAAATTGTTAGATAAAATTAGATCGGTTAAATGGAACTTAACAAAAACAAATCTCTTGTGTAGGAACAGTCAAGTTACTCAACCGGTCAAGTTACTCAACCGGTCAAGCAATCCAACCGAACAAAAACCTGACCGAACAAGAAGACAAGACCGGTCAAATCAGAAGGCCAAAATCATTGAACATTCGGTCGATCTGAAGTTATGGAAAAACCGGAAGTCATCTGGTTAACATAAACAACCGACCAGTACAAATAGATACTTCGAGTATCTGTTGAGGATGATACCGAAGGGACAGACTTTAGTATTTCCATATTCATACAAGTCTGAAGACAATATGCAGGCTGCAGAAGATCGTCCGACAAGATCTTTCCACTCCAGGATAAATCAGAGGCGCAATCCTCCAGGTACAGGCAACTATCCAACCAACAGTTGCCATATTGAGTAAAAGACAAACCTAGCCGGTTTGACCTACACACTGGAAGCTTAGACCGCCAGGTCTGAATCACTGAACCTCTGCTCAACCAATCAGATTCAAGGAAATGAAATGTGACCGTTGGCACATTTCACCTATAAAAGAAGGAGCTCAAGAGGACTAAATGTAGCACTAGAAACAAGACATAAACGGTTACCAGTCCTACCAACTACAAGCTCTAAGATTTATTGCAAGTTTATCTCTCTACAAGGTTTAGAGCTTATGTGTTTATTTGAAGAGTGATTACAATTTCGGTTAAAATTGTACGAGTGTTATCGAGCAGAAAATAAGTCTCGATCGGATTGTGTTTGTGTATTCATTAGTGAATATTCTTCTCGCGGTTTCGAGAAGAAGGGGTGACGTAGGAGTTTATCTCCGAACATCCATAAAATTATGACTTGTTATTTACTTTATGTCGGTCTTGTGCTCTAACCGACTCTGCCTAAACCGACTTACTAAATCCCAAAACTGACCCAGCAATCCCAAACCGACCTCATCTAAATCCGGTTTTGTCCATTCAGTGTGTGTGTTGCTTCAACCTGAAACAAACCACTTCCGCACTTGAACTAGGTTCAAGGGTTTGTGACAGTTTGTGTAGTATTGAAACCCGGTGTTAATCTCTAACTAGATTAAACACCAACCGTTGAGTGAAGGCGCTAACCGGCCAGACCCCGGTCCCCCAGCCGCGACCTAGATCCTAAGATATATGATTTTAATTGATTCATTGTTTAAATTATTTTGCTTTCTTGTAAATGTAATTTTGATTATTTAAATTAAACTTCTTATGTACTGAAAAAATAAAATAAACAAGCAATACAATTCTCTAGATATTTTTTCTCTCAAAATTTCTACAATTTGATTATGAAGGTTAACCTATAACTCGCATATGAACATTCAAATAATCGTTTAGCATTCAATATTTCAGTTTTTAAGCATTATTCGTATTTTAACATTCTAAATGATTATATCAACTTTTAACCTTCAACTAGAAACAAAATGTTCATATAAACCAACTACAATATTACAAACTTGTAGTTGGCCCTATAATCTTCAAATTTGGTTAACATTTTCATATTAAAAACTCATTTCATTGTTCATATATTAAATGAATATTATAAAACAAACAAACTACAATACTAAGAACAAATTAATATAATAAGAAATCACCAATTTAGAATTGAAAGTATTCAGTATTGTTAACAAGAAGTTTAATCAAGGACAAACAAAGTTAAGGAAAAGTAGGTTGTAATTCACAAGAAATAATAGATTGAAGCAACCATGTGTGAGGAACAACATTACCCATTTCGAATGTGTTAGGATCTAGATCGCCGATAGTGGACCGGGGTCTGGCTAATCGATAATCTCACTCAATGGTTGGCGCTAATCCGGTTAAAAATTAACATTTGGTTTCAATACTACACAAGCTGTCACAAACCCTTGAACCAAGTTCAAGTGCGGAAGTGGTTTGTTTCAGATTGAAGCAACACACACAGGATGAATAAAGATGGGATTTAGAGAATATCAGTTTGAAGATTAGTAGGGCGTTTAGAATGATATAAGTCGGTTAGGATATAAAGCCGGCAAGAAATAAAGCACGAGACAGGTTTTATGGATGTTCGGAGATAAAACTCCTACGTCACCCATTCTTCTCAAACAACGAGAAGGATATTCACTAAGGAATACTCAAACACAATACACGATCGAGTCTTTTTTACTGCTCGAAAATCACTCGTACAATTCTCACAGGAATTGTAATACACTTCACAAATAAACACTTAAGCTTTGAATCTTTTAGAGAGATACGGGCCTTTGATCACTTAGACAATCTAAATTGTTGTTATGTTCTTGTTCTCTCTTAACACTTGTGTTTTTTATCAGCTTCTTCAGCTTCTCCTTTTATAGGTGAAATGTGTCAACGGTCACATTTCTTCAACGGATACCTTCAGGGAAATCCTTGAATCTGATTGGTTGAGCAGAGGATCAACATGGTATTAAATGCGGTTTAGGCTTTCAAGACATGGAGCAAACCGGCTTGATTTGTCTTTGCTTGATTATAGCAATTGTCGGTTGGACAGTTGCCTGTACCTGGGAGGTTTCTCCTTTGACTTATACCAAAATGGTAACTTTTCTTCAGACAATCTTCTGCAGCCTACAGCATATCATCAGACTTGTATGGATATGGCAATATCTTAGTCTGATCCTTTAATATAATCTTCTGCATATACTCAAAGTATTTGTTTGCAACAATTTGTACATTGTTCTCAATTTGATATCCTTGACTTCTTTCTCTAAATAGTCTTCTCGTTGGATTTGGATTGTATTCTTCACTTCAACTGATTATGTTTACAGGTTGTTCAGTTCAACCGGATAGCTTCAGGTTTTAAATGTCATTTGCTTCTTCTAGCCGGCTTGATTTCATGACCGGTTGAAGTTCTTGACCGGTTGGAGTTCTTGACCGGTTGGAGTTCTTGACCGGTTGGAGTTCTTGACCGATTGAAGTTCTTGACCGGTTGGAGTTCTTGACCGGTCCTGCACAATAAGTTTGTTTTGTTAGTTCTTATTGACCGGTCAAATTTATCTAATAGAATGTTATAACAACAATGAGTTTAAATTACCGATTGTAACAAAGAACATGAAAATCCATTTTTAAAGCCGACAACCCTACTACATTCATTACAGTCGTGCTATCTATGTTGCAATATACATATATACGTTTGTCTTCAATTAGCTCAACAAACATCAAATATGTTTCCATATCTTTAGTGCTACCTCCTCCAACAATTACCAATTGTATAAAATCTTATTTGTGAGGTGGGATAAATTCCCGTACAAAAATAAAAGTGTAACTGTCGAATAGTTCCGACAGCTGAAAAACACAACAATTTCAGTTTTTAACTAATAATCAAAGTACACATGTCATGGAGGAGGAATCAGATCAAACTTACATTGTTCAAAGACCGAAGTCTGTCAACTCTAGAACCACAATGGGCCCCATGATTAACTTGATTAACCTCATACGGTTCCTCATCAACATTACTTTTTGATTTCATTGATGTTTTTATCCCTAGACAAAAACAATTTTTATTTACTTTCATATATTTGAAAATAAAATGAAACGAATTGTGTTAAGAGAGACTCACAATTAGTTTTTAGGACTCATTTCCTATTCAATATTACTTACAATACTTTAAGATTTCTACCGCATACACCATTAGCATTAGTGGCATCTATACCATGAGTAACATATTCTTTCCACCTCTTAGACATCATTGCACCACAAGTACCAACAAATTACACCATCAACAACTGTGTCAAACAATTATATTATCTTTGAGAAGAACATGGTCATTACAATAAAAACTTACCTAATAAGGAAATGGTAAGTATATATATAAAGTATGACATAATTAATACAAATTAATTTTAATACTTTAAAAATAAAATAATAAATATGTTAATATATATAATTATATAGAATATAAAATAATGAATATCATGTTTTATTTATATAGTCAAATGAAGAAAGCTTCACTGAACAACGCCTAACTTATAAAATATTTAATATATTTTATTTACGTAGTCAAATGAAGAAATCTTCACTAAACAACGCCAAACTTCATTCAATTTTACAGCGTCAAACGTCATTCAATTTTACATTGTAAAACCCATATAAAACGGAATTGCGCTTCTCAACCTTGTAATATAAAACGGAGTGAAGCGAAAGAAGCTTCACTCCATTAAGATTCTCATTGACCCGAACATAAATCTGGGTTCTGGATATCTCTCTTCTTTCCAACCCGACACTTAATTTAATAATAAAATAATTAAGTTGCATTTTGATTGGTCGGAACAAGGGAATCACCAATTCGATAGTAGAAGAATCGGACTGCATTATCTCATATCATTAGCAACCATAGCCCACTCATCATGGTGCATTCTCCTATATAATATTTGATCACATTAAAAAATCAAAACATTTAACAAAGATATTGACCTAAATCACTTCAAACTAGAAGTATGGAGATACATGACCATATAAATCTTCAAACAATAATGATACAACATACCTCAAACAATGAGAAAAAAAATGTTAAGAAAATATAAAATGAAAGACGATTTTCCTAATTTACTATATTATTTTTTCATCTACCTATAAATTATTCAATATTGTAGACACTTATTTATCGCCTCCCCAATTTTTAGTTTGTATTTTAATAATCATGAACCTATAACATATTTTTCTAAATCATATATGGTGTCACTAAAAAGAAATTGAAAAATAAAATTATTTTAGAGAATAATATCATATTCATGAACCAAAAAATAATTTATCTAAAATATTTTTTTTAATAAATAAAACTTACAAATAAAATAAATAAATAAGTTGAATAATAGATTAAATAGAATTAAATATATTTATTAATGATATTATTATTTATTTTGTAAGGTTTGGGAAAAGGAAAAAAATGTGGAGCAAATGTTGCCACCTGGTAGGACCATCGGTTGAGTCTTCAACAGAACTCTATCGAATAGTGTCAACAGATCCAGCGGCACGATTAAAATTTGTGATCAATACAAATTTAAATTTTGGGACCCTAAAATATTATTTTTTTAAAAAAATTTTAATAATATTAAATAAGATATAAATGATTAATATATTATAATACGAAAAAATAATTAAAAAGGAAATAAAAAATTATATATATATATATATATATTTAATATTAAAGGAAAAAAAATTAATAATATAATACTATTAAATATTAAAAAATTAGCTGTATAAAGGAGTATCTATGTAACTGCATATATATATATTATTGCCTTACTCTAAAACGGTTCTGTTAGTCAACTAGACCCAAACCCAAACCCAGGCACAGAAAATGCCAACCCAGGCCAAAGGATACCGAAGTCCTTTCAGCTCATAAGAAGAGACCTTCACTTTGATGATCGCCATCCTGACCACTGATTCAGGAAGGTATACAACATCAGATCATCCTTAAATGGATCATCAAACACAAGCCAACAAGAAATTATCATTCACCTTACACAGATCTCTAGAGGATCCATCTACGGCATCCACCTTGGCGAAACTAGGACCGTTGGATGGAATGGTTAGTCTTTCCTTTTCTTTTCTTTTCTTTCACCTTTAACCGGTTTTCCCCATTAACCGGTTTTACCCCTAATTAAAATTTAATCTCTTGGTGCCCTTTTCTTTCTAATTTTTTTTTTGGCAAAGATATGGCTTTCAATGAGACGGTTCGGGACAGAGAATACATTTACCATCTTCGCACTGTTTTTATTTCGTGGAATCTTTTTAATATCATCTCTGTCCCGTTCAGTTTCGGTGAATCTCTACGGGACATCCTTTTAAAAAATATTTTTAAAAAATAAAATAATTATAAAATAATATTATATAAACGTATTTTTTAATATAATATATATTATAATTATATATTGAAATTTTATATTATTCTCTTCTAAAATATAATGAATATATAAATATATTAATGATTTTATATATTTAATTATATTTATAGTGTTCGAGGTAGAATCGAGATGAGATCGAGGCGAATCGGTGCGGGGGACACAAATACCATCCTCGCCCATCCTTGTTTGATTCGGGGAAAAATCGCCCAAATGGAGCAATTATGTTCGATTACCGTGGGGCGGTTTCAAATTAGAATCCTTAATTCCAAAGGCTATATAATCGCGACAAAATTTGGAGACAACAACATATGCACATATATATGCACATATGTTCTTTCATTATCCTTCGTGAGTACCCAAAATTTTCAATATATAATAGTATTATTAATTATATATTATATTATTAATTTTTTTATTGTTATATATATATATATATATTTTATTTCTTTTCGTGTTATAATATATTAACCTTTCTATTTAACCTTTCTATTTGATATATCAATATTATTTATTATATCAATATTTTTGATATTATGAAATGTTTTATACATGCTATATATATATATATATATATTTTTTTTGTTAATTATAAAGTTTATAATTATTAATTTTTTTTAAAAAAAATATTTATATTTTAAGCACAAAATCTAAATTTGTATTGCCTCAATCTTCGAGACTGACCCTGCCTACATCCCTAGGTAGTTACTCCACGATGTCAACGATCAAACAATTTCTCCGTCAAAGACGTAACTTTCAAGAAGACTGTGTCCGAATCAAAGTTCGTAATGAAGATTGACGACTCCCATCTACTACTAATAGGTTCCTATCGCGACAACGAACAATGACAAATAAAATTAGGCCGTCCAAAATAGCTTATAGATATTCTACCATTTGCGGTATTTTGAAGTTTATTATTAATTTTTCTTTTGAAAGAGAGTTTGATTGAGCATGAGTGAAGAGTTTTCATACTTTCAAACAACTTATATATTTCGTTCTATACTCTTGTAAGTTCTATTCATCTTGTAATTCAAGTATTCAAGAGTTTTGTTTTTTTTAATTCAAAGTTTCTATTTTTGTTTGAATTTAGCTTATTGATACATTTATTAGCGTGGTTGTATTATTTAGAAGTCATTTCTAGCATTTATCTTCGTGCGTTGATTTCTTGAAGGATAAAAAATTGCCCATATTCAACTAATTTAATATTAAATTTTGGGTTAGTCATTCTTGAGCTTCTACTCAAGAAAGAATGGAGGAGCGTGATAATGAATTATAGATTGATTTGAGATTAATCATAGGTAAATAGGTAAATCCCCGATGAACTAAACTTGGTCAGTTTGTTTACTTTTGCAATTTAGTCTAGGATGTTTTAATTTGGTTTTGGCTGAATTATTATGGGTTAATACGAGACTAATTCGAATATTATTTACCATAAAACCACGTCTCTCTTAAAAGCTCTTGAGATTTCAGCCAATTCTCTCATCACGAACGGCACGATCGACACGAACGGCACGAAAGACACGATCGACACGAACGACACAATTGGAACAAACAGAATGATCGACACAATCGACAAGATATCAAGGTCGTGGTTCACTTGTGGTGTTCGCGGTTGGTAGTCGATTTGAGTTTTTTCGGCACGATCGACACAATCTGCACGAACGACACAATTGACATGAACAACACAAATGACACGGTAACTCTAATAACTTGGTCGTTCATTCAGCTGCAAAACTTGATTGGAAAGTTAGGGTTTCTGTTTTATCATGTTATTCAATAACTAGAGTTTCTGGTGTATCATGTTCTATAATTGCTCTGTTTTGTTGTTGTTTCTTATTCTTCATTAATATGGGAAGAAAGAAAAGCGATAAGAATAAGGAATTCAAAGAATTTTTGATAGAAGGTTTAATGAAGACAGCTGAAATTGAAATTGATAGAATTCTTGAAGAAATTATCCAGGAAAAAAAGGAATGCAACAAAGGTAAGGAACCAATTGCTGATAAAAAATCTGAAGAAAATGTAGCAAAAAAACAGGGGAAGAAAGAAGTAATTTAGAAGGTTAGTTACAATGAAAGAGCAAATCTCTTTAGACAGAAAAATCAAATCACAAAACTTCTGATGCACACAAAGAAAGGAGAGATTGTGTGCTCAACAAAGAAAAAATGCAGCAAACAACCGTCCAATTGAATGTATACTATCTTAAGGATTGAAATTTACTACAAAAGGAAAAGTATGAAAAAATAGTAAATTGGTCAGTTGAAACAATGAGGGAGCTGTTGAAGTCCCCTAAATTTAAGACCTATACTATCAAGAGCAATTCCAGCTGGAGAGTAAACGAGGTCGGAAAAATAACACAGGAAAGAAAATAGAGGATCATGCTTATAAAGGAAAAATCTACTTGGGCAATGTTAAAACAAAAGTGGAGTTACTCAATTTTCCTTTTGAATTTAAACTGCCAACTGAAGTGGAAGAAAAATGTGTTAAAGAATGGGAAAATGTAGTGGTTGGAAACTACATAGGGAAGAATAAAGTATCATTCTTAGTAACCAAAGAAGCCTTAATGAAACAATGGGAGCAGAAGAGACTAGTTAAGATTTCTACAAATATACATGATCTCTATTTTCTGCAGTCAAGAATGAATAAAACTTGGATGATATTCTGAAATATGGACATACTTATATTGGATCAAATTGTATGAAGCTGGAGAGATGGTCTGAAAACATGAACCTACTGAGCAAATCAAAAGAAACAGCTCACATATGGTTTAAGTTTTGGAACATCCCATCACACATGTAAATTGAAAAAGTTTTAAGTCACTTTGCAAGTTTATTGGGAAAACCATTATACATGGACCCACTTATAGAAGGAGGAGAACAACTTACCTTTTCTAGAATAAACATTGAAGTGCATCCTCGAAGTACGCTACCAAAGAACATTACAGTAGTTGACATGAAAGGATAGTCTACAATCATAGAAGTATCATATGAATGGAGGTCAAACATGTGTGTTTTCTGTAATACTTTTTAACATGCTAGCACTAAATGTGAAAAAGTAGTTGAGGAAGAACATAAAATCCTAAAAGCTCAAGAAGATGAAAAGAAAAACAATGAAACGAATGAATCAAAAATCAAAGAGCACATTGGGGAAGTCAAAGAAAATTAGCAAGAAAAAAATACAGAGGAAGAAATCAAGAAAAAATCAGAGAAGAAAGAAAGTAATGATGTAGAAGAAGAAAACAAGGTAGAATCAAATAATGAAGAAATCAACGAAACTGATGAAATATAGGATACTAAAGAAGATAAACCTAAAGACAATGAAGATTAAGATGTAGAAGATGAAATCAAAGATACAACAGAGAAGAAAAACACAGAGGAAACTAAGATTGTCGATCCTCAAACACGTAAAACTGAAATTTAGAAAAGTAGTGACAATTGCCCTGAAATCCTGAAGAAAAATACATTTTATTATGTTAGTACGAGTTCATATAGAGAAAGATTAAACAATAAGAGCAGACATACATCATCATCAGCTTCAATTCAATCTCCCTTAATGAAGAACGCAAGAAGAATGAAACGTGGAAAAAAAACAATATGGTCAAAAGGCGGATATGGTGACAACATAGATTGGGATAGCTAGATTGTAGTCTTTGTTCTTTATAATATGTGTTATGTAATGTGATTTAACTGTCATCATTCAGAAACTTTTAGATCTTTTGTTTGTCATCTTACAATCAAAACTAGGGTTTGTCTAGGTTTGATTATTAACTTTTCCCACTTTTAGACTTTTTAATAAAATGGTGTTAAACCGCTTAAAAAAAATACAAGACTATAATGAATTTGGTTAAACAAATAGATGAACCCATTTTTTATTTTCCGTGCAAACGTTCTAGTTTGTCGGTGAGTCTCCGATAAGGCTCGTTCTGTTTGAATGATTTTTTTGGGAAGAGCGTAGATATGATTTCAGCTTGAAGGCGGATGCCAGTTCCATAGACAACCAAAGCCCCTACTGATTTTGCTTATACCATTCGCTTGAAGGAGGAGGACGAAGCATGTGCCCGCTTTCCGCTCTACCATTCCGAACCCACACCTACATCTGAAAGCCCATACCCGCATCCATAGTCCGCACCTGCACCCGATAACCACGTCCACGAACCGCACCTGCACCTGTTCCAAGCCCCATTTGGTTTGTTTTTTTAGTTCAATTTATTTTATTTTTGCTTTTAAATACCTTGAATAAATTTTATAATTCAAATAAAAATAGTTAAAAATAATAATGTTAATAAAAAATAAAATAATTTATTTTATTGAAGGCATGTTTCACTCGATTTTAAATATTTAAACTCCCTTTTGCGTCTACAAATGTGCATCAAATATAGAACAAACGGACCACCTAGGAAGTATTCGAGACCGGCCTCGGAAATCCGGGATAGAACTTGCTTTGCCGAAGCCTAACTGTTTTCTCTAATTTCTTCAAAGTCTACCTGGATGATATGTTTGAACAATCCGGAATCACGACCCATTGTTGATGATTGAATCGAGAGAGAGCAAGAGAAAAACCGCTTTGAGAGAGTTTGAGAGCTAGAGAGAGAAAGCCGTGTCGCGTAAGAATGAAATAAAATGGTTAAGGACCCTTTTTATAGGTGCGGTTTGGAAACCCAACCGTCGCAAACCGTCCCATCACCTTTAGGCGGGAATTTTCCCTCCAAGTGAATTGGGCGGCAAACCAATGGCGGCAAACCGTGGACGGCAAACAAAAAGGCGACAAATCAAAGGCGGGATATTTGAGCGGGAGTTTTTGGGCGGGAAATTTCCCTCCAAAAATTTCGAGTGGACTTTTGATTTCAGTTTTAATGAAGCGGTCCCTTTTCAAAGTCGTTTATGAAGAGATGTGATCTATTAACCGCGAAGATGCAGTTTATGACTTTAACCGAATTTTCAATGAAGACAAAGTGATTTATTAATATTGACCGGTTAGTGGGATGGATGTTCAGATTTTGCAACTTTTGACCGGTTATTAAACTGAAATAGAATTTTATTGAAAAAAGAGTACATGATATAAACCGATTCATGAATCGATTTTAGGAATAGGAATACATAAGAAATAAAAATATAACTTATGTGATAACGAACCTTGAAAGTTTTTCTTCCACTCCATCCATATCAAGAATGTTCAAAGGAGATGCCGGTGTGCCCGGTCCAAATTCTAGATGGTACTTGAAAATGAGCCGACTGATGTGAGGAGCATAACCGAGACCTTTCTTGGTCAGCACCATAGTTTTCAAGTTCTGGAAAATGACCGATGACCAGTTGATAGGCGTATTGCTAACGATGTAGGTCATTATGTCAAATATTTTCTTAGAGTAGCGCTAGTTCGGAGATTGACATATGATGAATCGGTTAACAATCTCATAGAGGAGTTGGATGTGGTGAGCAAGGCGGGTTTTTAACCCGTAGTTCTCTACCGGTACGTCGGTTCCAGAGAACATTTCCGAATAGTCGGTTGCGTCGCTTCCCACCCGTGTTGGAAAGTCAGAAAACCCTTCTGTGGGCAGATTGAATGTTTGGGCAAATTCGGCTTCATCCATCCAGAAAGTGTGATCTCTCACCGTAGAAACAATGTAGTTTCTCTTATGCAAGCACTTCTGAAGAAGGTTTTGAAATCCTCAAGGAGTATGGGACTGGATTCTTCGAGAAAAGTACGAAGACCGGTGTCGATGAGAGTGTCAAATATGATTTCCCTGGTTTCCAGATCTCAATTTTCCATACAGGATTCGAAATCGATGCTCAAGAAGTTTCCTAAAGTTCGACTCGGCATGATTCTAACTTTGCTAAGAGAGAGAGTTCAAGAAACTTTGTTTTGAGATGTGTTAAGTTGATTAGGGGTTGCTCCTTATATAAATCCGGTTTTGGAGGGAAAATATCATCATTTAATGTTGAAGATCAGTTTTGTCTTATTAAGGAAGAGAATATTTATGTTTCCAAAACGCATTGGGAAGGGGATACTTTTGACCGACTACGGAGTTCGAGGTAGGAATCTAGTTGAGAAGTAACCATGTTAGTTGGATAGTAATTACTCATGTAGTTGGGAGTTACTTCATTAATTGAACGTTACTTTTCATTAATGACGGATGTTATAAGAAAAGTAACCGATTGAAACCGAAGATAACATAAGCTAAGCCGAAATAAGCATAAGATAGTTGAACAAAGATACAACCGGTTCGTGCAGCAAAATGACCGGTTGTAAGAGGGAGTGACTTAATATCCGCTGGAGTTGGCGTGACCGTTGGAGTGGATGTGACGGTTCCTCCTCTTCCAAGACTTTTCAAACCGCTCATAAAATGAATCGGTGACTTCCTTGGTGAGTACCTGGGCTTGGTTCAACCCTTCGCCCGGACATGTTGGAACCCCAAGCTCCAGAAGCAGACAACTTAGTTGAGAAACGAGACCGACTGTTCGAACGCCAATCATCCAGATTAGGACGTCGAACAGCACCCTTGACCAGTTGACGGGTGTACCAGTGGTTATAGCGGCCATGATGTTGAAGGCAGCGGTGCAATACGTGTTGGTCACATCCCTTCCCAAGATGCCTCGACCGATCACGTCGTTGAGAAGCTGGTATTCAGCTTTCAACAGTGACTTGGCACCGTGGTCATCAACTGGCTGATTTGACCGGGCAAAGGCTAAGGAGATCTCGGCTTTTAGTTCATCCGGTACATTAAGGTCGGTCAGCCCTTGCTTTGGTAGGTCAAAGCATCTTGCAAAGTCATTTTCGGTAAAGTCGAATACAATTCCTCGCACTTTTGACTGAATATGTGTGTCAAAGTGAGGAGTTCCACCAAACACCCTAGCGTTGTAGAAGAACTCCAGGACAGATTCAGAGTAGATGACATGTTTGTCATCTAGAAAGTGTTGGAGACCAGTGTCTTCAAGCGACTTGATCATCTTGAAGACATCGTAGTGTTCAATACTTAGAGAAGATTTAAAGTCCACTTGAAGGATGTTTGGAAACTGAGACATTTTGTCTTAGTGAGAGAATAAGTTATATCTTGTGATTGTTTTGTTTAAGATTTGCTTAACTTATATACTAGTGGAGAGAGGATCTTATTATCCAATGTGTCACATGTAATAATGTCTATTAACCATAGGATAAAGTATTTTGCATGAAATAAGCATATCTACAACCTAGGATGTTGGTCATAGACCTGGACCATGAAAGATATCAAATCTTCACGTCTTTTGAGGTGTGACCATCTTACTTTGAAAAGGTAATTTTTCAGGACAGCTAAGTTTAAACACGGGTAATTATTCCACTTTTGTTCGAAGGCCAAATAATCTAAGATAAACTATTTCCGAACCGGTAAGTTATCAGTTGTTCGTCCCGATGCGGTTATTTGGTGCATGCACTAAGTAACCGGTCGGTTTACTCTGACTGATAGACCAGGCGGTTCTTCCATAGATACCGTGGGAAATTTGAAATCCGACAATTTAGGAAAAACTATCGGTTTTGTCTGTCTGAACCGATTTCCCTTTTTAAGCATCCTTAGGGATGATCTGACTAATATCAGTCAAACCGAGTGTGAGTCTGAATTGAGAAAACTTAGCTTCTTGCAGAGGCTTTGTGAAGATATCGGCTACTTGTTGATCTGTCGGTACGTATTCCAGCCGGATATGCTTCAACATGACATGTTCCCGAATGAAGTGGTGCCTTATATCAATGTGCTTGGTTCTAGAGTGTAAAACCGGATTGTAGGTGATTGCTATGGCAGTTGTGTTATCACAGAAGATTGGAGACTCTTCGGTTATGACACCGAAATCCTTCAGTTGTTGTTGAATCCAAAGAAGTTGTGAACAGCAGCTTCCGGCAACTAGGTATTCAGCTTCTGCGGTTGATGTGGCAACTGATGTTTGTTTCTTACTATGCCATGAAACAAGCCGATCACTTAGAAATTGGCATGTTCCGCTGGTGCTTTTTCTATCAACCTTGCAACCTGCATAGTCTGCATCTGAATAACTTGTTAGGTTAAAAGTTTAATCCTTTGGATACCATAGGCCGACGTCAGGTGTTCCCTTTAGATATTTCAAAATTCGCTTTGTGGCTGTGTAGTGAGACTGTTTTGGGTTGGCTTGGAATCTTCCACACACACCGACTGCAAATAGAATATCTGGTCTACTTGCTGTCAAGTATAGAAGAGAGTCGATGATGCCTCGGTAAGCGGTCAGGTCTACTGCTTGAACCTCATCATCTTTGTCCAATTTGACCGATGAGCTCATTGGAGTAGCGGCTGAGGAGCATGTGTCCATCCCAAATTTCTTTAGAAGCTCCTTAGTGTACTTGGGTTGGCTAATAAAAGTTTCTTCTTTGAGTTGCTTAACCTGAAGACCTAGGAAGAAACTTAATTCTCTCATCATACTCATTTCAAATTTGTTAGTCATCAGGGTTGAGAATTTATCACATAACTTAGAATCGGTTGAACCGAAGATGATATCATCTACATAGATTTGAACAAGTAGGATATGTTCCTTCTTCTCAAACTTAAATAACGTTTTATCCACCGAACCGATGGTGAAGTCATGTTTTAACAAAAATGCGGTTAGTGTGTCATACCAGGCTCTAGGAGCTTGCTTTAGACCGTATAAAGCTTTGTTTAACCAGTATACATGGTTGGGTAGTTCGGCGTTTTTTAAACCGGGTGGTTGTTCAACATATACCTCTTCACGTAGGTCACCATTCAAAAATGCACTTTTAACATCCATTTGGAAAACCTTAAAAATTTTGAAGGCAGCAAAAGCTAGAAAAATCCTAATAGCCTCAATCCTAGCTACAGGGGCAAATGATTCTTCAAAATCAATGTCTTCTTCCTATTTGTAACCTTGTGCCACTAATCTGGCTTTGTTCCTCGTGACCAAACCGTCTTCATTGAGTTTATTTCTAAATACCCATCTTGTTCCTATGACCGGTTGATCTTTTGGTCTGGGGACTAGGTACCAGACTTTGTTACTCTCGAACTGGTTTAACTCTTCTTGCATTCCCAAGATCCAATCCGGATCTGACAGTGCTTTATCCACTCTTTTCGGCTCAATCTGGGATATAAAAGCGGAATTGAAGTATTCCTCCAGAATTTGACGCCTAGTTCGAACAGGTTCTAAAGGGTCACCTATAATTAGTTCAGGAGGATATTTAGTGTTCTTTTTGAGGTTCGGTTCAGGGATGTCTACTGAATTATCGTTTACTTGATCAAGGCTAGACATATCGGTAGGCTGAGCAGAGATGTCAGACCGACCGATTTCCTCGGTTTGGACCGAAGTGTTAGCTTCCTATCGTGGGACAGCTTGATCCGGCTGGGTTTCATCATTACCCATTTAGTCATGGACAAACCGTCTGAAAACCGGAATCTCATCTTCACTATCAGAATGGATATTGTTATTTTCCAGTCTGTTGTGTAGATCAAAGCATGATGCAGTATTACTTTCAACCGATTCATCGAAAACAACATGAAGTGATTCCTCCATGGTTAAGGTTCTATTGTTATACACTCTATATGCTTTACTTACTGCTGAGTAACCTAACATTATCCCAGTATCGGTTTTTGCATCAAAAGCAGATAGATAGGTTTTACTATTTATGTGGATATAGCATTTACAACCGAAAATCTTAAGATACTTGAGGTTGGGAACTCTATTAAAGTATACCTCATAAGGTGTTTTGTTATGAAACTTGTTAATTAAAGACAAATTTTGTGTGTAACATGCAGTATTGATAGCCTCAGCCCAAAATTTTTGAGCAATACCCGAATCGGCTATCATGGACCGTGCGGCTTCCTTGAGAGTTCGGTTTCTTCTCTCGGCCAGGCCGTTTTGTTGGGGAGTCCTAGCACTAGACAACTCGTGTCTAATACCGGATTCATCAAGAAATGCGGTTAAAGTACTGTTTGTAAATTCGGTACCTCTATCACTTCTAATACTATTAATGCGTGTTGATTTTTCATTTTGCAAACGTTTAAGCAGTGTGATCAAATTTGATGCGGTTTCACGTTTGGATGGTAAAAATATTACCCATGTATATCTAGAGGTCCAAATAAATCCATGTGAAGGAGATCTAAGCATCGGTTAGATTGAATGTGTCCTTTACTCTTAAAGGTTGACCTAGTTTGTTTACCCATTTGACATGCTGAACAAATCTTATCCTTATTAAATACTATGTCAGGAATTCCTTCGACTAACTTTTTACCGCGAATATAATTTAAGGTTTTCATGTTCAGATGGTTTAGTCTCTTATGCCACAGCCAGGTTTGATCAGTCTTGGCTATCATGCAAATAGGATATTCTACTTTAGTTTTCCAGTCTACCTTGTAAATATTTCCTAGCCTATTTCCGGTTAGTAGTATGGTACCTTGAGAATTCTTAACTAGGCATACATGTTTAAGAAATTCTACAGTGTATCCAGCATCACACATTTGACTAATGCTTAGTAGGTTAAAACGTAGGTTTCAACTAAGAGTACATTATCAATTGTAAGGTTACCATGAACAATTTTACCCTTGCCCACAGTTCTACCTTTTGAGTTGTCACCGAAGGTGATTAGTGCACCGATTTCTATTCTGATGTCGGTTAGAAGATTGTTGTTCCCGGTCATATGCCAGGAGCAACCACTATCCAAGTACCATTCAGAGTTTCCTAGCCGTTTCTTTAAATCCTGCAAAATGTACATATTTACAACTATTTGGTACCCACATTTACTTGAGTCTACATGCGATTAGTCCCTTGGGTATCCAGACTTTGACAAACAGGACAGCTTTCCTGGTCATTGTCTTAACCACTTTTCTTGCACTAGGTTTTGAGTCTTTCTATTTTCCTAAGAAGGCCTTGTGTGGGGGTGATCTTTGGTTTGTCCTATGCGGTTGTGGGTTGGCTTTTCTATTATTGAGCAGGTTAGCTTTCCTTTTCTCAGGGTGAAGCCATTTCTCAGAATCAGTCGGACCTACATAGGTTAATTTGTCTTCCGTATAATAGGCAGTTAATTCCTCTTCAGCGGTTAAGGGGCTTCTTATAAAACTTACAAAGGGAAGATCATTCTTTGTGAGCCTCACTTTGTCTAAGTGTTTTTTACTTTGGGATCTACTGTTTTTGTAACCTAGACCAAACATGCAGGTGGGATGTCTTTTATAACTGCACATCTTTCTTACCATTTCACTAGATCTCTTCCATGCGGCCATTCTATACTGGAGGCGTGCATTTTCTTCCTCGGTCAACTCTTGAACTGGCTCATTGAGCTGTTCGGTTTCAGAGGATAGTTCAGGTGTTAATTCGGTTTCTAAGGTAGGGGTTTCATCAGGTTGTATGATCTTTGGTTCGGTCAGAATGGGTACAATGAGGTCGGCTCTAAAATTGGGTTGCTTAGGTAATAGAGTTAGTAAGTTCTTATACTCTGCTACCATATCATTCAATGCATTATATAACTCATCTTTAGTAAATTCTTCACAAGGAGAGTCAAATACTTGTTCCTCATTTGCCATAAGGCATGTGAGTTCATCATCATTGTCACTGTGAGCCCATAAGCTTCCTCTATCATCGGCTATCAGTGCTTTATGAACCTCACTTCCTTCACCGGTTTGTTGATAGTTATTTCGGTTATTTTGATTGTCCGGTTTCCGGTCATCCCTCCTCGGTTTTCTGCATTCCCAATTGAAGTGTCCCAAACAGTTGCAGTTATAACATCTTACATTAGATTTATCACCATAGTTGTAGTTATTTGTCGGTTGGCTCCTTTTCATGAACCTCCCAAATTTCTGTGCAAGCATTGCCATGGCATCTTCGGTGAACTGTTCGGCGGTTCTGATCGGTGCAGGTGCAACTGGTTCTGTGGATGTGATCAATGCTCTGGTTGAGGTTGAGGCTGAAACTTCTTCTTCAGTCCTAGATCTCATTTCAAACTCATATGCCTTAAGGTTTTCGAATACATCGTGTAGTTTCATCTTACTTAGGCAGTTTGATTCCCTCATTACCATTGTCTTTATGTCTCATGCACTTGGAAGAGATCTTAACGCTTTCATGATGACCTTCTTATTATCATACCTCTTGCCAAGAGTTGCTAGCTCGTCTAATCCACATGTGAACCGGTCACTGTATTCTCTCATTGTTTCTCCCGATTTCATCTAGATGCTTTCAAACTTCTGAGTAGCTACCATTACCTTATTTTCCTTGATTCTTTCATTTCCCTCATGAATCTGTATAACCGTTTCCCGTGTTTCCTTTACGGTTTTGCAGTCTCTGATCTTGCAGTACGTGTTTCTGTCCACACCGTTGGAGATCCAGTTTCTGGCATGGTTATCCAGATTATTTCTTCTCCTGTCTTCAGCTGTGCAATCCTTTCTATCCTTGTTAATGATTATCGGTCCTTCGGCTATGATGAACTGCATTTCGTCATCCATGGTGATTAAGTGCAGATGCATGCGTGCCTTCCAGTTGGCAAAGTCATCACCTTCTAGCATTGGGGGCCTATCAAAAGACATGCTTGCTTGAGTATTGAAACTAACTGCTCTGATACCAATTGTTAGAATTTAGGTCGCGGTTGGAGGACCGGGGTTGGGCCGGTTAGCGCGTCTCACTCAAAGGTGGTGATTAATCCGGTTAGAGATTAACACCGGAGTTTCAATACTACACAAACTGTCACAAACCCTTGAACTAGGTTCAAGCGCGGAAGAGGTTTGTTTCAGGTTGAAGCAGCACACTCACGAGATAGGCAGAACCGGTTTTGGATAAGACAGGTTTGGAAGTTGTTGGGTCGGTTTTGTAACTCAGTGATTTAGTTTAGGTAGTGTAGAGTCGGTCAAAGCGGTGTAGGTAGGTTAGTACAGATCGGTTAGAATGTAGAACCGGCAGAAAGTAAATAACAAGACAGGTTTTTATGGATGTTCGGAGATGAAACTCCTACGTCACCCCTTCCTCTCGAAACCGCAAGAAGGATATTCACTAAGGAATACAAATACAATCCATCGAGACTTATTTCCTGCTCGATAATACCCGTACAATTTTAACCGAAATTGTAAATACACACTTCAACTTAGCACTTAAGCTTTCTAGAGATAGAACACAATCTGATCACTTGTAAAATAATTGTCCACTGTGTCCCACATTTACTCCTCTTCAACTCCTCCTTTTATAGGTGAAATGTGCCAACGATCACATTTTATTTCCTTGAATTTGATTGGTTGAGCAGAGGTTCAGTGATTCAGACCTGGCGGTCAACTTTTCAGACCTGGCGGTCTGTTCTTCCAGTATGTAGGTCAAACCGGCTAGGTTTGTCTTTTACTCAATGTGGTAACTATCGGTTAGACAGTTGTCTGTACTTGGGAGATTGTCTTTCTGATTTATCCTGAAGTAGAAAGATCTTGTGGGACTGTCTTCTGCACCCTGCAGACTGTCCTCAAACTTGTATGGATATGGCAATGTTCAGTCTATTCCTTTGGTATCATTCTCAACAGATACCCGAAGTATCTTCTTATGCTGGTCGGTTATTTGTGTTAACCGTGTGGCTTTCGGTTATTCCTTGGCGACTAAATGACCGACTGTCTGGTGTTTCCGGCCTTCAGTTTTGACCGATCCTGTCTTTCTTTGTGCGGTCATGTTTCTGGTCGGTTTTATAACTTGACCGGTGGAGCTTCTTAATCCGGTTGAGTGTTTTGACCGGTCCGGTTCTTTGTCTGTTCCTGCATAGAAGATTTGTTTGTGTTAAGTTCTATTAACCGGTCTAATTTTATCTAACACAGACTACCTTAGCGTTCAGAGCTCAAAGATTTCAAAAGTGATTTCGATGCTTCCACCTTAGTAGTGTCGAAGGGTATTGGAAAACTCAAAAGAGGCTACCTTAGTGTTCTTCATTGAAGATTTCAAAAGATATTTTAAGGCTTCCACCTTAGCAATGATGCAGGGTTTTGGACAACTCGAATAAAAGAGGTTACATTAGCTTTCATAGTTGAAGGATTTCAAAAGAGATTTTGAGGCTTTTATCTTAACAATGCCGAAGTGTATTGGAAACTCAAAAGAGGCTACCTTAGCGTTCAATGCAAAAGAATTTCAAAAGTGATTTTGGGGCTTTCACCTTAACAATGCTTAAGGGTTCGGACAATACAAAATAGAATGCTACGTTTAGATTTAACAATAATAGTAGTGACGGCGAATGAGGAATTCTGTCACTGATAATTAACAATAATAACGACAACTTTCTTCCTACATTGTCGTTTATATTTTAATTAATAGTGACGACATTCCCCTAACATCGTCGCTAATGTTGTTAATTATCAACGTCAGCATTCTCCTAACGTCGTCGCTGATAGTCCTTGCTTTCGAGTTTTTGACACATTTTTTATGTACGAGCTAAAAACGAGATTCGAAATCTTGGGAGAATATATGGGAACCACTTAACTTAGGATCCATGTCACTTCACATTTAGGCATCGAAGGGTAATCATGTTCAAAATATGCGTTCATGATAGTTTCCATTTTTCTTTGGGATTACAACGTAAGGACATTCCTCGACCCGCACAACAATCAGAAAGAACATAAGGATGAAAACGAAAATTGTTTCTCAAAGTCTTACACACCAATGTGTTCAACGAGATTTGAAGTATCATCATCAATCCCTCTTAAAAATCTTGAAATTCGTTTGAACGAGAGGGACAACTAGAAAAGTCATCCATGCAACGATGGAGCAATATATTATGGATAAACAAACATGCGAAAAATGATAACTCGGTAAAAAAATCGAAAGTTAATTCACTATATTGATGGGAAGCATATTATGACCTCGTTGTAAGTTTCCACAAAGTTCTCTATCTATGGACAATGACATCACGAAGCAACTTGACTATGAGACGATAATGTAAACAGTTTAGGAAGTGTTAAACAACATGCTCAATTCATTGATCTCCTACTTAAGGTTTTATTCTCCCATCATGAACCATGACTCCAAGTGATCAAGAGATCTCAATGGGATCCCTAAATTCGAAAATAATCTTCGTTGTTCACTCTTGTCAAATGAGTCAAACACATTAAGGGGGTCATAAACTTTCTCTAGGAAAACCTGAGCACAAATAGTTTGTCATACAGTAATTCTACAACCGGGCATCTAAAATTATCATGGATGCAAAAATTTGAAATGATTGACATTCTTAAGTTTGCATTTGCATATGCATATATGTTCATCATTGGCATTGATTATTTTTATATTGTTAACCTCCCTTATCTCACAGATTAAGTAATATAGTTATCAATAATATTTAGACTTTCTCCAAGCATGGCCAATGAACAAGCAATGAACAATGAGGCAACTCGTTTTGAAATGGCAAGGCTTCGAGCAATAGTGCTACAATTTGGAAAACGAGTTGATACTTTTACTTTGATGGTCCGTGATCTCATGGAAAATGACTTCTTCAATATCAGGAAATTGGAAAGCTTAAAACAAGGTGGGAAGGAGGAGTTTCGAGCATTTGTGAACTGTTGGAAAGATTGGGCCTTATTCATGGACAATTAGCTATGAACATCAGATCCCGATGCTCTTGAAGTGTCTTAATGACAATTATAAAACTCTCATGACTATCACCACTTTCACTTCTCTCGGGAATTGATAGACATAAGAGGTAAGATGGATGATATACTTTGGCCAAAAGAGAGAGTTCCCTCCATGAGGATAAACTAGACAAGATGTTTAATGTAGAAAAGAAGGATACTCAACGCCAATGAAGAAGGCAAAGCATGAAGAGATGCAGAAAAGGCCTTTGAATGACAAGACCGGTCATCAAAGATCTCAATCAACCCCGACCCTAACACTCAAAAAGAAGATCCGAGAGTTGACTGATGAGGGAGACTTCTAGGCTTCATTGGACATTTGAGAAGGAATGAGAGAGAGAGGAGGATCTCATGTGTCTAAGAACACTCTCAATTTTGTAAAACTCTATGTTCTTAAATTTAGAATGAATGAAATGATTTTGATCTCAAACCAAAATCAAAAATTAAAAAATTACTAACATTCACTTAAATACATTTTGTTTGAACTCCATTTGTCTTGATCTTAAAATATTTTTCAAATCAAATTATTTTGATAAAAGATAAAACCTTAGTTTGTACATAAGAGTATTCTAAAAAAATATAATAAAATTATAGTTTGCACATTAGGAGTAATAATTTTTTTATTTATTTATAAAACTCTAGTATTAAAAAGAAAAATGATAGAGAGCGCGACTTGAGACAGCGACTGGGAGAGCGATGCCTGTGAGAATAGAAATATTAGATAAACATTTATTAATAAAATTAAAAAAATATTAATAAGTCAATAGAAAAAAATAATAAAAAAAAGAAAAAAGAGGCCATAAAAAATATTTGATAAATAAAGGAATTAAAAATTCATAAAAATAAAATAAAAATAAAAGAGATAAATTCATAATTCAACTAATCAGTGATATTAATTAGGGTTTAGGGTTTAGAATTTAGTATTTAGAATTTAGATTTTAGAGTTTAGGGTTTAAGGTTTAGGTTTAGGGTTTAGAGTTTAGAGTTTAGAGTTTAATAAGAGAGAGAAATCATTTAATAAAAGGAGAGAGAAATTAATTAATAAGAGGAGAGCAAAACGTGTTTTAATTATTATTATATTTTTATTTATTTATTAATTCCACGTAGGCATCGCTCTCTCAGTCGCTGTTTCACAGTCGCGCTCTCTATCATTTCTCTATTAAAAATCACAATAATATCCTAGATTCCATTTTATTTTTCTTGTTTTGTTTTTATTTTAATTGCTTAAAAAATCCAAAAAAATAATATTAAATGACTAAAAAAAGTTTCAATTAAAAGTACAAAAATATGTTCTTAGAACTTATTTGAATTTTAATTTTAGATTAAGCTTGAATTTGATATATTTGTAGGTCTATACCTTCATGACTTAGCTTTCACATAGAGGTGTTATGTGTTTTTCATTTTTTATTTATTTTGTGTGCAATGACATAACCTAGACACACGCTCTATAAACAAATTGATACAAACATGGTCATATGTTGAAGTTTGGATTTAACCTTAGAAGAATATTTTAGGACTTGATAAATAAACGAGATGTAAAAATAATATTTTTCTAAATATGTTTAAAACTTTGGAGTAAAGAATGTAATTTTGATAGCTACGACAGACAAAGTGTCGAGACTTTTTCTCAAGTGTAATAAGCACTTGATAAAAAAAATTGAGAATATCTTGAATGCATTTTTACAAACTCATAATATATTTTTCTTTTCTCAAATTCTTGTGTAGTAAATTGATTGACGACTATAAAAAATGAAAGCTAGTCTATTATTTAATTAAATCCTAGTTTTGGTTTTTGAGAAGTGTCGTTTATATGACTCGTTTTACGAAATTCGAGAGAAGAAGTAAAATGATTTAATGAAATCAATAATTAAAACGTACTCTAGTTGCGCCTCTTATTTTGATTCAGGCTCTCATTTTCGATAGCAATATGAGTAATGAATGTCAATTATCGAGTTGAAAATGTTTTTCAAAAAATTTATTTACACAATGAAAATTTTCACTTATACATTTTTTTAATTCTTTGGTAGAGAGGATATGCTTCCTAATTGATTTTGTTCTTAACTTACAATCTGTTTACAGCTAGGTATATAAAATTTAACTTGAAATTAGAGCCAAATGTCAATCTTGGAAAACTGTACATAATAATAGAACAACACAAAGAATAATTAGCTAGGTCAATCTTGACATTAGGAAGCGCAATCACAATCACTCTCACACAAATAAAAGCTTACAAACATTTTTTTAAGAGGTGCAAAAGCTTGCAAACAATACACTCTGAATCACTTAAAAACTAATTTCTCTTGTTATGTAGTAAAATTTGTCTCATTTTTTAAATGCTTGTCCATTTTTGTTGAACTAATTTGAATTAAGTTAGTTGATTGTTCACATTGAAAAGCTTTGTAACTTATGATCTGGACATGATTGATTGTTTTGATTATTGACTTTTTTTTTATTTAGATATAGAATTATTGTTAAATTGTTGCATTAATTAAAAAGAGTTTTCTGAATTATGTAATAAAGTTGAAGTTGTCAATGAGGTTATGCAATCTCTTTCCAAGGTTTGTTGGCTTTTCTTCCTTTGAATTCAAATTCTAAAACGGTTGAAGCAATTTGTTGATGAAGATTGTTGTGTGTAATAAAATTTGTATGTAAGCTGATAGTTAAAGGTGTGAAAGTACTAGAAAAGTTTAAAATATCTTCAAAGATAAAGTTAGTTATTGTTGCTCTCAAGTTAAGAGGGAATTCCTCAAGGCCGAGTACAAAGACAACAATTTCTATTGGTATTTGGTAAAAACATTTTACTCCCTCATCTAATCAAATTGTTGTTACTCTCTTATATAAGTGGTTCTAGCTTCCATGACCTCTTGTGAAATTATTGAAAGAAGATGAGTAGAGCATAAGAACATGTAATTTATTACCCAAATTTTAGTGGATCCTTTGTAAATTTATATAAATTTCTAATGAAAAGTACTGAAAAATATGTTTAGACCAGATTTTAATTTATCAGTTGATATTGAGCAAGTTTTGAATAGTCCATACAATACATAAAAAGAAAGAAAAACCAAATGAAAGGTACAGAAAATATGTAATATTATTCTTTTATTTCCAAATCATATATAAACGATGATGAAACTGATATTCATCGTCATTAAGATGCATACTGCATATGCATAATTTTATTTTGACAGGAGTGTGGTACAAACTCATAAACTTAATTTTCATTTTTTTTTTTCTGATATATAGTGCTAGTAACTGGTAGCTGGTGATCACCATAATTAATAAGAATATAATTGGAGATGATTGCCACAATCCACAAATTGGTAATCAACAATAAGGTGGCCCTGGGCAATCCCACTTCCGTCGGTGTCAAGCTGCCTGAACACTCCCTCATCTAAATCCAACCCTCCATTGCTGCACTGATCCACTATCCTTACCGTCCTTTTTGCCCCTGTCCGTCTGTTCGTCACCTGTAAGTAAGTACATATTAATTAATTAGATCACAATCTCAATCACTATCAGATCAGATCAGATCAGATCAATATGCATACCAGGAGACACTTGCCACACGATGCCTGCCCTCTTGGGCCGACGGGACCGCAAAAGGCTGTCCAACCATACTTCATCCTCCAAGAGAGGGGCTTGTTGCCGTCCCAAGTTGAGCAATATGCACTTACGGCGTAAAGGTCCCAATTCACCTGCTGGGGGTTGTAGAAATGATAAGTTGCCCTCACGTTGGACGCGCTTCCGCCTGCTGGGACATCTCCACGACAGTTACTCTGGCAGCCACTTGATGGGAGACAATATTCGTCGGTCGTCCCACAGTATCCCCATTGGCTGCAGCATATGTTGTTATCGCACAACCTCCCACCGGCTTGCCGACCGCACTGTTGCCCGCTCACGCCCACGATTAAGCTAAATAATATTATTACGCATCTCAGCATCATCAGAACAATAGTCATTTCTTTTCTATTACGGCCAGCCATGCCTGTTATACAACACTACTAATATATATATATTCGTTTCACCTAGCTTAGATCCCAGAATTATTTTCTTGGATTAGACACTTCATCTAGCTCGCCGTTGTTGACCGTAAGAGGGACATATTAATTGTTTTGTTTATCTGTTTGCAGATGCTGACGCTCATAATTAGATCATTCCATTGAATGACTTATTTCAGGATTATTTTTAATTGTGAAACCTATTTAATTAATAATTTATTTATTATTAATTAAATGATAAACTGAAATTATAAAAATACGTTTAAACATAAATTACAAAATATTCATTATATATATATATGTATGAACAATTTATTTTTATCTAAATAATTATTTTAATTATTTAAAAAATATATTATTAATAATTTGAAACAAAATAGTTATTAATATTTATTAATTTCATGTAGAGTAGTGCGATCTGTGTATCTAGTTATCATGCACATTCTTAAATCATTTAAAATGTAGAATATTGTAATCTAAGTAGTTAGTTAATTTCACAATTTTAAATATTTTTTCAAATTCTTCTTAGGTTCTAAATCAATTAAATTCTTGCAGTTCTTTATATAAAAATCAGAAGGAAAATGATAAAACATCCATACAATAAAAAATAAACAAACATGTAATATGAAAAAAAAAAAAAAAAAAAAAAAAAAAAACTAATTGAGCATATTAGAATGCATAAAAGAGGTCAACTCAAAAGGAAAAGTCTCCTCTTTCTATTTTCAGTCCTTTTGTTTTGCTCATATAATTGAAAATGATATGTAACTTATATTATTAACTGTATTTATATTGATTTTAAATATGTTAGATTTAAATTAATTTGGTATGTTTGCTTTATTTGAAAATATTTAACTATAAATTTATTTATTTAATTTGATTGAAAGTCAATATAAATAAAATATTTTAGTAACAAAAAAATTTAATAATATAAATAAAAAAATTATTCATACAAAGAAAAGTCTACACAGTAAGTAAGATCCATATATATATATACATATATATATATATATATATATATATATATATATATATATATATATATATACATACATATATATATATATATATATATATATATATATATATATATATATATATATATATATACATATCAGATCAGTCGCCACGTTGACAAGTTTAGGATAAGATTTGAAGCTGCAACCATTTAAAAATAAAAATAATATTAACTGTTTCTCACAGTTTTTAATTTATATTAAGAACAATTACATAATATATATTTTTAATTTTTATTATTTTAAATGATGAAACCCCTAATATAACAATGTCCAGCTGACCGTTCATATTTTAGGTTTTAATTTGAGCTGTTTTTATTTATTAAATATGGTTTATTCTTTAAATTAGGTTTATATGCTTCAAATTATTAAAAAAATTAGTTATTTAACTTTCTTTTAAATAGACAAAACATCTGTCATATTCTTTTTATGTATTATTTTTATTTTTCTAATTAATTTGTCACATTTTAAATAAAATGGTATTTATAAACGTGTGGGACATACATTTTAAAAATTAATTATTCTTTATGAAATATACATATTAAATTTTATCCAACTTAATTTGGGTGACTATAAAATATATAAGGTAAGAAAAGATTTCAAAAATTTTTGAATAAAAATGGATATTTTATGTTAGATAAAATTGACCGGTTAAATAAGAGCTTAACTTAACAAACTTATTGTGCAGGAACGGTCAAGAACTTCGAACGGTCAAGAATCACATCCGGCCAAGTAATCAAACTGGCTAGAAGAAGTAATATCTAAAACCTGAAGCCATCTGGTTGAAGTGAACAACCGGCTAACATGATCTGTTGGAATGAAGCATTCAATCCAAATTCAAAGAACAAATCCAACGAGAAAAACTACTTAAAGAAAGAAGTCAAGGATATTAAATAAAGAACAATTTACAAATTGGTGCAA
Organism: Impatiens glandulifera; assembly: GCF_907164915.1. Classification (NCBI taxonomy): domain Eukaryota; kingdom Viridiplantae; phylum Streptophyta; class Magnoliopsida; order Ericales; family Balsaminaceae; genus Impatiens; species Impatiens glandulifera. Next base: position 28,209,344 of record NC_061863.1, read on the forward strand.
ACAGACATTTTGGGTTTATGTAGAAGATGACATCAAAGGATCAAACTGTGATATTGCCATTTTGGTACAAGTCTGATGATATGCTGCAGGCTGCAGAAGATTGCCTGAAGAAACAGTTACCATTTTGGTATAAGTCAAAGGAGCAACCTCCCAGGTGCAGGCAACTGTCCAACCGACAGTTGCCATAATCAAGCAAAGACAAATCAAAGTCGGTCTGCTCCATGCCTTGGAAGCCTAAACCGCATTTAATGTTATGATGATCCTCTGCTCAACCAATCAGATTCAAGGATTACCCTGAATGTATCTGTTGAAGAAATGTGACCGTTGACACATTTCACCTATAAAAGGAGGAGCTGAAGAAACAAGAAACACACGAGACACGAGATATAATCATTGAGATTGTCTAAGTGATAAAAAGCCCTTATCTCTCTAAGATTCAAAGCTTGAGTGTTCTTGTGAAGTATATTACAATTACTGTGAGAACTGTGGGCAAGGGTAAGATTGTCCATGGTAATTTAACAATTAACAATGTACTTCTTGTTGAGAATCTACACTTCAATCTAATAAGTATCAGTCAAATGTGTGACGCCGGATATACTGTAGAATTTCATAAACATGCATGCTTAGTTAAAAACTCTTAGGGTAACACTTTACTAACCGAAAATAGGCTAGGAAATATCTACAAGGTAGACTAGAAGAATGAAATTGAATATCCTGTTTGTATGGTAGCTAGAAATGATCAAACTTGGCTGTGGCATAAGAGATTAAACCACTTAAACTTAAAACTATAAATTATATTCGTACTAATAGGTTAGTTGAAGAAATTCCTGATATAAGATTCAATAAAAAAAGTATGTTCAGCTTGTCAAATGGGAAAACAGACTAAGTCATCTTTTAAAAGCAAAGGATATATTCAGTCTAACCGATGTCTTGAACTTCTTCACATGGATATATTTGGACCGATTAAGGTCACTAGCTTAGGCGGTATTCATCACACTTTTGTAGTTATTGATGATTACTCTAGATATACATGGGTCATATTTTTGGCATCCAAAAGTGACACCGTTTCTAATCTAATTACACTACTTAAACGTTTACAAAATGAGAAATCAACACGCATAAATATCATTAGAAGTGATAGAGGAACCGATTTACGAATAGTACTTTAAATGCATTTCTTGAGGAATCCGGCATTAGATACGAGTTGTCCAGTGCTAGAACTCCCAACAGAATGGCCTGGCTGAGAGAAGAAATCGAACTCTCAAGGAAGTCGCGAGGTCTATGATAGCCGATTCGGGTGTCGCTCAAAAATTTTGGGCCGAAGCTATCAGTACTGCATGTTATACACAAAACCTGTCTATGATTAACAAGCATCGCAATAAAACACCATACGAAGTATACTTTGATAGAATTCCTAACATTCGGTATTTTAGAATTTTCGGTTGTAATTGTTACATCCACACGAATGGAAAAACCTATTTAAATGGTTTTGATGTAAAATCCGATGTTGGGATAATGCTAGGATATTTAGCAGTCAGTAAGGCATATAAAGTATATAATACTAGAAGTTTAACCGTAGAAGAATCTCCATTCTGCATCATCCTTTGATCTACACAACAAATTGGAAAATCATAATATCCATTATGATAGTGAAGATGAAATTCCAATCTTTAGACGTTTTGTCAATGACCAAATGGGTATTGTTGAAGCTTAGCCAGATCAAGTGGATCAAGCTGCCAAACAGTAGGAAGTTGACACCTCAGTTTTAACTGAGGAAATCGGTCGGTCTGACATTATTGTTCAGCCTACTGATACGTCTAGCCTTGATCAAATAACCGGTCATTTGGTAGACATTCCTAAACGGAATTTCAAAAGGAACAAAAATATCCTCCTGAGCTTGTTATAGGTAGCCCTTCACAACCCATCCAAACTAGGCAACAACTACTGGAACAATATGAAAACTCCGCTTTCATATCCCAGATTGAGCCGAAAAAGGTGGATGAAGCATTGTTGGATCCGGATTGGATTTTAGCAATGCAAGAAGAGTTAAACTAGTTTGAGAGTAATAAAGTCTGGTACTTAGTTCCTAAACCGAAAGATCAGCCGGTTATTGGAACAAGATGGGTATTCAGAAATAAGCTCAATGAAGACGGTTTGGTTACGAAGAATAAAGCTAGATTAGTGGCACAAGGATACAAACAGGAAGAAGGCATTGATTTTGAAGAATCATTTGCTCTTGTAGCTAGAATTGAAGCCATTAGAATTTTCCTAGCATTTGCTGCTTTCAAAAATTTTAAGGTGTTTCAAATGGATGTTAAAAGTGCATTTTTAAATGGTGAATTATGTGAATAAGTATATGTCGAACAACCACCCGGTTTTAAAAATGCTGACCTGATCAATCATGTGTATCGGATAAACAAAGCTCTTTACGGTTTAAAACAAGCTCCTAGAGCTTGGTATGATACATTAACAAAATTCCTGATCAATCATGAATTCACCATAGGTTCAGTAGATAAAACTCTATTCAAATTCGAGAAGAAGGGACATATCTTACTTGTTCAGATATATGTAGATGATATCATTTTCGGTTCAACTGATCCTAAGCTATGTGATAAATTTTCAAAACTGATGACTAACAAGTTTGAAATGAGTATGATGGGAGAATTAAGCTTCTTCCTAAGTCTTCAGGTTCGACAAATCGAAGGAGGAACATTCATTAACCAGTCTAAATACACAAAGGAATTACTAAAGAATTTTGGGATGGAAACATGTTCTCCTGCCTCCACTCCAATGAGCTCCTCAATCAAGTTGGATAAAGATGATAACGGTAAGAGAGTGGACCTGACAGTTTATCGTGGAATCATCGGTTCACTTCTCTACTTGACAGCAAGTCGACCAAACATATTGTTTGCGGTCGGAGTGTGTGGAAGATTCTAGGCTAATCCCAAACAATCTCACTACACAACCGCCAAACGAACTCTGAAATATCTAAAGGTAACCCCGGAAGTCGGACTATGGTATCCAAAGGACTCCAGCTTTAACCTAACAAGCTACTTTGATGCAGACTATGCAGATGTAAAGTGGACAGAAAAAGTACCAATGGAACTTGTCAATTTTTGGGAGATCGGCTCGTTTCATGGTATAGTAAGAAGCAAACATCGTTTGCTACATCAACCGCAGAAGTTGAATACCTGGCAGCTGGAAGTTGTTGTGCTCAATTTCTATGGATTCAACATCAACTGAGGGATTTCGGTGTCACCGCCGAAGAATCTCCAATATTCTGTGATAATACAAGAGCCATAGAAATCACATACAACCCGGTTCTACATTCAAGAACCAAGCATATTGATATAAGGCATCATTTCATCCGGGAACATGTCCAACATAAGCACATCCAGTTAGAATACGTTTCAACCGACCAACAAGTTGCTGACATTTTCACAAAGCCTCTGCAGGAAGCTAAGTTTTCTTTCTTCAGAAATATTCTTGGCCTTGCCGATATGAATCAACTTATTTCTTAAACCGAAATGTTACTCCTTTCAAAAAGAAACATCGGCTCAGACAGACAAAACCAGCAGTTCCTCTCAATACGTCGGAAAATTGAATTATATATGTATTTATTGAAAAACCGCATTGCTTATTAGTTGCTATAAACCGACCAGTTATTTAGTACTTTACCAAATAACTGCATCGGGACTAATAACTGAAAACCAACCGGTTTGGATATATTTTACTTTAGAATATTTGGCTTTCCAACAAAAGGGAATAACTGATTGTGTTTGGACATATATGTTCTGAAAAGATTCCTTTTCAAAATAAAGCAGTCATGCCTCAAAAGACGTGAAGATATGATATCTCTCACCGTCTAGGCCTATGACCTACATCCTTAGGATATTATCACCCTAAATCCTGGCAAGATCTCTTATCCGACGGTTAAAAGGATACAACGTGCTCTATCCACTAAATAACATCATCAACTGCCTAATATATCAGTTAGATGAACATCAACAAACAATAACACATCTAAAATATTTTTCATCTCTTAGAAGTCTTTCTCATCCTACTATCAAAAAATGTCTCAAACATCATTCCAAAACATCCTTCAGATCGATTTTGAATCAGCCTTAGGATCAAACCATTTTGAGATCTACAAAATGTTCAAATCCCTTGAGTTGGATGACCGACACATTATATTTCTTGATACCGTTATGGAATTTTTCCAAAACGCGAGAGTTTTTCGCGGTACTCCCTTTTTTCGACACTCTCATTCAATCCAATGTGAGAGGCACCATCTTCAAGTTCACCGAGAAAGATTTCGCTCGGTGTTATGACCTTCCTAGAGAGTGTATCAACGACCTCTCTCCCTCGGCTGAACAGAAAGCCACAATGTTCCAGCATTTCTCTCGCTCTCCCCTTCCGGTTGATGATCACGGGGCAAGATCCTCGTTGAGGGCTGAATATCAGCTGCTCAACGATATCGTCGGTAAATCCATCCTTGGAAAGGATGTTACCAACACTTTCTGTACCAAGTCTTTTGACATCATGAACGCCATCACCAATGAAGTTTCGGTCAACTGGTCAAAGTTGCTTTTTGACAACCTCATCTGGATGATTTCCACCCGTCACACCGGTTTCATTCCCCAAATCAGCACCCTCATTTTCGATCTCGGTGTCCCTCTCTTTCCAGGCGTATGAATAAGCCCGCTTCAAATCATGTCTGGAGACTCGGCCGACGCATTCTTCGACCGCTTTGAGAAAGCTTGGAAGAAGAAGCGGAGAGGAAGCTCCTCCTCCAGCCGATAAGGAATCATCTTCTCGGACAACCGGTCATTTTGTTGTATGCACCGGTTGTATGTTTAATTATGTTGATCTCTTGTGTGTTTCTCTTGACTTCATGTAATGCCACTCTTGTTTTCCTATGATTCCACGTCACATCGGTCTAATATATTACATATTTTTGTTTTATGGCATATTAAATTCTGATTGCATGGAAACCACAAAATATTAAATTTAGTCAGTTTCCAACTAGATTCTCTACCTCGGACCAGTCAAAACTCTCACTTTCCAAGAAATATGTCTTGAAAATATAAATATTCCTCTTACCTTAAAGCATTGATAGGACATCTCATAAATGACAAAATCCTATAATAAATGCCTTATGTTATCTTTCCCTCTTCTACATCCTATTTAAGGAGCCTCACACTATTCTTCAAACATCACAACACATCTTGCAAGATCTCAAAGCATACAACCTCCATCTCTATAAACATCATCTGAAAATGTCTCACCCAACACTCCGAAACTTTCTCTATGTTAACTTTGAATCGATACTCTCTTCCGATAACATTGAAACAAAAGAGATCGTGTTTGATTCACTCGTCGATACCGGCCTTTGCGATTTTCTAGAAGTATCTGAACCTATTCTCCTTCCTGAGGTATTAGAGTTCTTCTCCAATTCTTCCATGCTTGACGACGACCTCATCGTCTCCATCATCAACGATACCACCATCATTCAAATCTCCGAAGATACCATTGCTGAAATGTTCAATCTCCCGACTGAGGGATTTTCGAATTTTCCCCCCCAAGGTGAACGGGACACATGATGAGTATGCTGACCTGTTCTCCATTTCTAACACTCCGGTCCAAAACAACGGCCTCAAAGTCCAACTTGCCCCTCACATTCAACTACTTCATGAGATCGTCAACCGATCCATTCTGTGTCAGGTTCCAAATCAGAACTACACCAAAAAGGCCTTCGATATGATGACCTATATCGTAAGTCTGACTCCAATCAACTGGTCCTCGGTCATTTTTGAAAACCTGAAAACAATAGTCCTAATCAAGAGAAGGCTCGGTTACACTCCTCAGCTAAGCCGAATCATTCAATCAACCGATCCAAGTCTTGGACCGGGTTCACCAATGAATCCATCGAATGTACTCACCAAGGAATCGGCGGAAGAGAAGATGACCAGGATGATTAATAGGTTGCTTCACTAGGTTCTTTCTAGAACGGTTTCCTTATCACACCGTTCATGTTTTTCCAACCGATGTAACATCGGTTTTATCTTTATTATGTCAGTCAACATCGGTTTTATTTCGATTATGTCAGTGTATTTCTCTTTTCATAAATAAAAAAAAATCTTTGCCGACTCAATCATTACATTTCATCAAAATATTACCGCTCAAAGTTGCCGCCAACAGTTTTGGAGGGAAACTTTGGCGCCTTTTCCTTGATGTGACAACTCACATTTTTCAATGCACCGGTTCGAATTCTGAGACGCGTCCCACGCGGTCTATAAATACATCACACTTCTTCACAAAATCACTTTTACGCTCTCTCCTTTCTCTCTCTTGCAATCACTCTCAAAACATTCAAGCTTTCGATCAAACTTCTAACAGTCAAATTGGGTCGTGATAACACTCTTGTTGTCCACATCGTGCAAGTCAATTTCGAGGAAATTCGAAACAATGGTTCGGAAGAAGCTTGATACGTCATAGGACTGATCACAACCTCGGGTCTGGAACACTTCCTGAACGGACCGTTCGTCATCTATCAGGAGGCGGTGACGGAGTTCTTCACAAATGCAACATTAAATGACGAAATCATCTCTACGACGGTTTGTGGACGAACCTTTAAGGTTACAAAGGATCTAATTGCTGAAGTTTTTCAATTACCGACAGAAGGCTGTGACTTCACCGAAGATGGAAATGTAGATGAAACTCTGGCGGTTTGCTTTGACATATCTTGCACCAACGAACCGATAGCGATTTCCGGTAAGAAAGGAGACCTTAAACCGGAATACAGGCCGCTATGCGACATCATCTCAAAGTCAATTCAGGCAAGGGGAGGAAACTTTGATAACCTCACCAGTCTCAAGATTGAAACAATGGCCGCAATTGTCAAAGGAGAAAAGATCAACTAGGCCGAGGTGATCTTCTCCAACCTATATGAGATGGTGGATCGTAATTCCAACCGTTCTCAGGGATATTCTATCCCACTCGGCAAATTGCTCCTTCATCTCAACGTTCAAACCTGTCCAGGGATTTTCCTCCCAAGCATCAAGATAGTGAAATCCGTTCACTTTACGAAAACCGGCAAGAAAAGCTCGGCAGTTAAGCAGCCGAAGGATCAAGTAAAGAAAACACAACCCAAGAAGAAGAAAGCTCTGGTGGCATGAGAAACCGGAAGTGAAAGGACGAAATCCGCCCCTCAAGCATCCGGCTTAGTGGATGTTCAGGCACATGTTCCAAACCCGGCTGCCTCTACGGCCAGCATTTCTAGCCGCTCCAAGGACGGCTCAACACATCAAGAAAACACCTCTTCTAAGTCTTCTAACAAAGAAACCGAGAAAGATCGGTCAGATAATGCAGATAATGCTGATAACGCAAGTAGCAAAGGGAAGGAGAAACTAGTTGATTATGCGGATGAGAAAAGAAACCGGTCCGGACGGTCAACCGGAAACAGCAGAAGACGTACTGAAGGTTATAGGGGATACTTTTACTCCCCAAGTCATAAGACAACTCACTGCGAAGGCGCAAGAATGAAGCAACATCTTTTATGAATGGGCTTCTATAAGAGCAGAAATCGGATTCGCCGATATGATTCCACACTATCCCGCCCATCTGAAGTGGGAAACGCTGGTGGAACTTGAAAATTCGGTTTTTGATCTAGCAAAAACAAGGAATGTTGCGGTTGCTCTCAAGAGGGGACCGCTCGTGGAAATTCACGCCAGGTTAATAGAGTTCACCCAGTCCATTCTCAATATACAAAAACAACCACCAAATGACATGACTGTCATTGATCAGATGGTGCTAGAGGTACTACAGAAACTGACTCAAGAAATGGAAGACACAATGACCCGGCTGGAATCAGAGACTGGTCAAGAAGATGAAGCTCCCCACTCCTCTCGATCAGATCTTAATGATGAGAATAGAGCGCAAAGGTTAGAGCCTGACGCCGGTCAACCTTCAAAGGAAGCCAGCGCTTCTTCTCCACCAAAGTCCTCGGCCAGGACTCCTTTAAGTAAGTCTTTCGAACCCCAACACATTAACATTGAGACGGATAATCCGGTATCCGATCAGAATGAACATCCACGCAACGACCCTCCGGTAGAGTCGGTCATATCTAAGGGAATGATCAAGGAGTGTCTTGAAGAACTCTTCCGAGATACTATTACACCATGGCAGACAAAGATGACAGAACAAACACGAACATCTTCTCACTGGTTGATCGAGTCTACGACCCAACGGCTTGACTCGACAGATCAAAAGGTTGCAACACTTGAAGTAGGAAGTGCTCAAACCGACTCTTCTTTAAAAGTGGTCTCGGCACAACATGAAGAATTGATAGCGGCTAAGTTAGCAGTCGATGAAGCACGCATCAAAGATAATGAATTGACAGCCTTGAAACTTCATGAAGAAGAAAATGAAAGAGTACGGGTCTTGAAGGAAATAGAACAGGCGGACGCAGAAATGGCCCGAAAAGTTAATGAAGAGGAAAATGCAAATCCGGATTTAACGGAACAAACTACATCTCCGGCTATTCATACAATGCGCGGTGAAACGAAAAAGAGAAAGGCAACAGCGAAAAGGGCTCAACAACTGCTGGAAGATTGTACGGATCCAATTAGTGTATCACCAGTCAACTTGGAATTATCGGATTCCGATGAGAATGTGGAAGATGTTCCACCGCTGCAGAAAAGACCGCGAGTTGTTCCGATTAATGTGATGCCACTACAGTCAATTCCTCCAGGTTCCTTCCCTCACTGCTCTCCGACTTATCAAGCACCTCCTGCTCCTCCAACACGGCGTTCGACGACAACCGGTTACTCGGGCACTCGAGCATCATCCTCAAGGCCGGGCTACGATCCGGGCACTCCAGGAAAAGGATTGATGTCAGAATATCTCCGGGGCATCGTATACAGGGACAACAAGAAGCACGACAAGAAGAGAGATTAAAACTTTATCTACTTGTTTTATGTCTAATTCGGTTTATCCTATGTTTAACTTATAATATTTTCTATATATATAAAGTATTTTTGCAAAATCGGTGTATCTACTTAACATATTTTTGCAAAACCGGTTTATTTCTTACTTCTTGCATGGTTTTGAATATTTTAAATAAAATAATCAAAAAGGGAGAAATTGATAGATGATAAAACTTTTCTCAAAAATTTTTCTCAAAATTTTTCAAAGTCCTTTCCAAAACATTTTCTCACAACAACAAAAGACCACCGGACGCATGGTTTTGAATATTTTAAATAAAATAATCAAAAAAAGGGAGAAATTGATTATTGATAAAAGTTTTCTCAAAATTTTTTCAAAGTCCTTTCCAAAACATTTTCTCACAACAACAAAAGACCACCTGACGCATGATTTTAAATATTTTAAATAAAATAATCACAACCGGCCAAGTAATCAAACCGGCTAAAAGAAGCAATATCTAAAACCTAAAGCCATCCGGTTGAAGTGAACAACCGGCTGACATGATCAGTTGGAATGAAGCATTCAATCCAAATCCAAAGAACAAATCCAACGAGAAAATCTACTTAAAGAAAGAAGTCAAGGATATTAAATAAAGAACAGTTTACAAATTGGTGCAAACAGACATTTTGGGTATATGCAGAAGATGACATCAAAGGATCAGACTGTGATATTGCCATTTTGGTACAAGTCTGATGATATGCTGCAGGCTGCAGAAGATTTCCTGAAGAAATAGTTACCATTTTGGTATAAGTCAAAGGAGCAACCTCCCAGGTGCAGGCAACTGTCCAACCGACAGTTGCCATAATCAAGCAAAGACAAATCAAAGTCGGTCTGCTCCATGCCTTGGAAGCCTAAACCGCATTTAATGCTATGCTGATCCTCTGATCAACCAATCAGATTCAAGGATTACCCTAAAGGTATCCGTTGAAGAAATGTGACCGTTGGCACATTTCACCTATAAAAGGAGGAGCTGAAGAAACAAGAAACACACGAGACACGAGATATAACAATTGAGATTGTCTAAGTGATAAAAAGACCTTATCTCTCTAAGATTCAAAGCTTGAGTGTGCTTGTGAAGTATATTACAATTACTGTGAGAATTGTAAGAGTGATTATCGAGCCGTAAATAAGACTCGATCTTGTATTGAGTTTGTGTATTCCTTAATGAATATCCTTCTCGAGATTTGAGAAGAAGGGGTGACGTAGAAGTTCTATCTCCGAACATCCATAAAAACCTGTCTCATGCTTTACTTTCTGCCGGTTCCATTTTCTAATCGACTCACATCTTTCTAACCGACCCCTACTATTCTAACCGCCCTCCTAATCTCCAAACCGATATTCTCCAAATCTCACCGTTACTCATCCTATGTGTGTTGCTTCAATCTGAAACAAACCACTTCCGCACTTAAACTCAGTTCAAGGGTTTGTGACAGCTTGTGTAGTATTGAAACCGGTTTTAATTCTTAACCGAATTAACGCCAACCGTTGAGTGTTGTCAGAGAGTACTATTCGGTCGGACCCCGGTCCGCCATCGGCAATCTAGATCCTAACATTTTATTTATTTTTAAAAGAAATCGTAATCTATTGGTAGTAAAATATTTTATGTTTAATTGGTCTTGTAACCTATCGGGAATGATGTGCCAACATGTAATTGAATTTATATCTAATAAGGGAGAAATTCCATTTTCCAAGTGTGAAATCGACATTATCATTTATGACACAAATTATCTATTGCTCTCTCTATATAACTCTCTAAATATATTATTCAATTTAATATATTCTAAATGGTTTAGTATACATGTTAATATAAATTAGTTCAAATAAAATAGATGATAATATTATTGAAATGGAGTTACCTTTTATGCATAAGGAGTGTATAGAAATTTATTGACTTAATTGGTAATTTACATATGAGCCACATGGGATATGAAAATATTGACTTCACGCCACTATATGGAATGACTATTTTTATTGATGCATTCCTTTATCGATTACACTATATATTGTTGCAGTCTCTCAAAAAAAAAAAAAAAAAAAAAAAAAAAAAAAAAAAAAAAAAAAAAGAAAAAACTTTTCCATATTAAATATAATAAGAAAAAAGTTTGCTCTAGTTACGGATGATTGTTACAGTTCCATGACCATCAACTGGATCTTTCTCTGCATTTAACTTGAAATTAGCGGGACAATTAAAAGTAACCTTTACCACATTTCAAACAGATCATATTCAGGATTGCATACTCTATTTTCCACAAAGTACAATTTAAACAAAACTTAGATAAACAAGGCTTAATAGGATCAACATCTGCACACAATCAAATATAACGACCGTGCTTAGCACAAGAGGTAGTATAATCAATCTGGAGAACCTTCCAATTTGTTTCCCGGATGAACAAAATTTTAAAATACTAAATAGACAGTCCTAGAATGAGACAGTCATAGAATGCGAACCCATGCTACAACTTTGGTGATAACATCCTTTGTCGGCTTGAAGTTAGGCCGTCAACCACTTCTGAAGCCTTCGATAGTGTCTTCAATTGGCCAAGGGCCACCTCTAAAAGCATAATCATAGTCTTTATTTAGGTGAAATCTTGCCACATAATAATCATTGTTGATATCTATTAGAGAAATTTACCTTTGGACGCCCTGCGTCAATCTCATATAGAGATAAGTGTAAGGTAATGACACTACTAATGACAAAAGAAAGACTATAAAAAATTGACGCATACCAAACCAAGGGCTATGACTTTATCTGAATAAGAACTCCCTTAAGTGAGAAATGAAAATCAATTTTATCACATACAAATAAAACATATATAACATATATTTAAAACCAGTGGAAATTGTTATTGATATGTCAGACGTTGCTATCAAAGTATTTGGTCTTATAGTAAGCGTTGTTAGTCTAAACAAGTCTATGACTTAAATATTTGAATAGGATGTTGGAATTATTTCCAATATTTGGGTACATATATTATTTAATAATATCATAATAAAGATTAAATCCCAATTAAAGTGATCTATTAAAGTATAAAGATTAATGAGGCTTATTTAGACATCTATAATAAATGTGGGGATATATTTGTGTAGAAGCAGAAATACCATTTATTATTTCGTTGATGGGCCGAATAATAAATGGGTATATTAGGGTTAAGTCCCCAACCCATATAGACAGCCTACCTAATTTGTTTCTCTTATCAGACAAAAAAGATTTAGGTTCATCTCTCAAGAACACTCAAGAAGGCTATCGATATAGGGTTGGAAGACTTAAACCTCACCCACATCAGACATTCCGATCCAGGTCCAGAATAAGAAGATCCATATTCAGATCCAGGTCCAGATCCAAGATCAAGAGAAGATCAAGAAAAAGAGAATAACGAAGAACGACTTAATGAACCGTTCTTCATTCAAGATCCATGTACGTTTCCACAATTACAGTTTATCTCAATTTATCGACATAGAGTATTTATATTATATAATTAAGGATTAAAGATCTATATTAAAGATTCTAATAAGTGGTATCAGAGCCTCTTTATGTCGATCTATTGAGATTTAAGTTTATAAAAAAAAAATTAGAATATAAGCAGACTTTTTTTTATATATTTATGTTCTTGATCTAATTTGGCTAGTTATGTTCTTAATCTAATTTGGCTATAACGGATAATGATAGAATGAATTAATGAATAATAATAACAATATTTGATGTATATATTAATCTAAGCTTTTGGATTAGATTAAAATAAAGGAACAAGACATCAAATATCTAAATAGTTTTTTTGATATTTATTCAAGAAGTTAAAAAAATATGAATAGATTTTGTTTAAAGAATTATAATTAAGAATATTTACATTCTTTTGTTTAAATAATTATAATTAAAGAATGATTTATATAATATATATCTAATTAATTATACACTTAAAAGAAGTTAAACATTTGTTTTAAAGAATTCGGGGTAATATTATTAATAACACTTAAGAAAGTTAAGTGTATTGATTATTGTAATATTAATTAATTATATATTTGAGAAAGTTTTATATTTATAATTAATTAAATTTTTTATTATATTAATTATTTAAATTATAATTAAATATATATATATATATATATATATGGAATTTAGTAATTATAATTAATTAAAGAATTCAGATTTTAGAATAATATTATTTAAGGAATTAATTAATTATATATAGAGGGAAATCTGTGATAAGGAAGTTGAAACATTCTTTTTTTAGTTGGTCAAATTAATATCTTTTTATTATTAATTGTTATTAGTTAGACAATTAAGGAAAATATTAATTAATATATCATATATATATTTCGGTTATATATATATTTTTATTATTATTTTGAGTTATTTATATTAATTAATATATTATATATATTAGTATGAATTAAAGAATTCATGATAATTAAAGGAATTTAACCGAATTAATTAAGGAATTAAAGAATTCAGTTTTATAATTTAAGTAAGGAATTCAGTTTTGTCTTATAACTAATTAAAAAATTTAATATTTTAAGAATAATAAATAATAATTATTATTATTAATTAAGAAATTAGTTATATATATTGAGGAATTATGGGATAGTGAACCGTTCAATTTCTAATTGAGTTTATTTTATATAATTTAATTAAGATATTAATTATTTATAATAATTAATGTATATAAACAAATTATTATTAATAAAAATAATAATAAAGAATTATATATATAATTATTACTAAGGAGATTCGATAATAACGAGGAGTTATATATATAATTATTAATAAGGAGATTTGAAGAGTTATATATATAATCAAGAAATTAAGATATGAATATTTAATTAAGAAATTAAGTTTTAAAATATAATTAATTATTATAATTAATTAAGGAATTCAGATTTTTTTAATTAATAATAATTAATTATAACTAATTATTAATTAAATAATTAAAATAATAACTATTATTTTAATTATTTAATTTATAATAATTAATTATAACTAATTATTAATTAAATAATTAAAATAATAATAATTATATTAATTGGTTAAATATTAAGTAACTGCTAATATATTAATACATTCATATAAAATTAAGAATAAAGTTAAAATATTTTATGAAAATAAAGATTAGAAATTATGAAATAAAGTAAACTAAGAAATTTAATATATATATATATATATATATATATATATATATATATATATATATATATATATATATATATATTATGATGTGAGAATTAATTAAAGAAAGATATACATTTTTATATTTACCTTAATTTATAACTTAATTAAGATTTATTATTTATGTTATTCTTTAATTTTTAACTTAATTAAGATATTTATTAGTTATTATGTTATTCAGAAAAAGAAAAATATTTATTATTATTATTATTTATTAAAAATAATAATTTTAAATTAAAGAATAATAAAAATATCAACACAACTCTTTGTCATATTTATCAGTAATTAAGGAAATAGATTATGATATATCAATTAATATAATAATTGATAAATTTAGAAATTTAAAGTTATATATAGGTGTTGATTGATATTAAGAAATAATTGAGTGATGAGTAAAATCACAATTATTTATTAATAAATAATAATAATAAATATTTTTTTTCTCTTTATTCTTTAATCCGAATAACATAAATAATAAATATCTTAATTATTTATAAGATAAATATAAACATATATATCTTTCTTTAATTAATTTTCAAATCATATAATATATATATATATATATATATATATATATATATATTAAATTTCTTAATTAAATATTCATATATTAATTTCTTAATTATATATATAACTCTTCAAATCTCCTTATTAATAATTATATATATAATTCCTTATTATTATCAAATCTCTTTTAGTAATAATTATATATATAATTTCTTCTTATTAATTTTTTATTAATAATAATTCGTTTATATACAAAGTTATTTTTAAACATATACATTAATTATTATAACTAATTAATATCTTAATTAAATTATATAAAATAAACTCAATTAATAACTAATTCCTTAATTAATAATAATGAATATAATTAATTATTATTCTTAAAACATTAAAATTCCTTATAATTATTATGAATTCTTAAATTCATAACTAATATATATATTATATTAATTAATATATATAACTCCAAATAATAATAAAAATATATATATAACCGAAATATATATGATTATTAATTAATATTTTCCTTAATTATCTAACTAATAACAATTGATAATAAAAAGATATTAATTTCACCAACTTTTAAAAAAAAATGTTTCAATTCCTTATCATAAATTTCCCTCTATACATAATTAATTAATTTCTTAAATAATAATAATTAATTATAATTAATTATTATTCTAAAATCTGAATTCTTTAATTAATTATAATTACTAAATTCCATATATATATATATATATATAATAGTAATTTAAATAAATAATATAATAAAAAATTTAATTAATTATAAATATAAAACTTTGTCAAATATATAATTAATTAATATTATAATAGATACACTTAACTTTCTTAACGATTGTTAATAATATTAACACGAATTCTTTAAAATAAATGTTTAACTTCTTTTTCTTTAAGTGTATATTTAATTAGATATATATTATATCTAATTAGAGAATGTAAATCATTCTTTAACTATAATTCTTTAAATAAAAGAAGATAAATTATTCTTTAATTATAATTCTTTAAACAAAGTCTATTCATATTCTTGAAGGTTCATCTTCTTGAATGAAAATCTAAAACTATTTAGATATTGGATGTCTTGTTCCTTTATTTTAATATAATCCAAAAGTTTAGATCAATATATACATTAAATATTGTTATTACTATTCATTAATTTATTCTATCATTATCCGTTCTAGCCAAATTAGACTAGCAAAAATAGATAAGAACATAAAAAAAATGTCTAATCATATTCTTAAATATTTTTATAAACTTAAATCTCAATAGATCGACATAGAGAAGACTCTGATCCCACTTGTTAGAATCTTTAATCTAAATCTTTAATCCTTAAGTCTATAATCTATATACTGTATGTCGATAATGAGATAAACTGTAATTGCGGAAACGTACCTGAATCTGGAATGAAGAACAATTCATTAAGCCGTTCTTCGTTATTCTCTTCTTCTTGATCTTCTCTTTATCTTGGATCTTCTCTTGATCTTGGATCTTCTTGTTCTGGATCGGAATGTGGATTTTCTTGTTCTGAATCTGGACCTAGATCGGAATGTCTGATGTGGGTGGGGTTTAAGTCTTCCAACCCTTTATCGACAGCCTTCTTGAGTGTTCTTGATAGATGAACCGAAAACCCTATTTTTCTGATGAAAGAAACAAATCGGTAGGCTATCTATATGGGTTGGGGACCTAGCCCTAATATACCCATTTATTATTCGGCCCATCAACGAAATAATAAATGATATTTCTGTTTCTACATAAATATGTCCCCATATTTATTATAAATGTCTAAATAAACCCATAATCTTTATACTTTAATAGATCACATTAATTAGGCTTTAATCTTTATATGATAACAACTAATACACAATTATTAAATAATATATGTACCCAAATGTTGGAAATAATTCCAACATTAATAATTTATGATAATCATAGTAAACATGTTGTGGCATAACGAAAAATATCATTATTATTATGCTAACCAACAGACCATGAGGCTTTCTCGGGGAATGTTTTCTCTTTACATTTCGTCTATTAGAAAGATCTGCTAAACGATCGGACCAGACAGACGCAAGGAGCTTGACTGTCTTACCCGTCATTGAAACACAAGATGAAGACTTATTGATTTATATTTCAATTACTGATGGACAAATCTGTTTGGAAACATAGATCTTTTATGACGAGATTAAACATACCATTAACGTCGGCTTATCTTCCAGTCATGTCGGATATGCCGCTCAGTTAAAAGCTATGAAACAAGTTTGTGGTAGTTTAAAAGTGAATTGGCACAATATCGCGAAGTGGTTGCCCTTCTCAATATGGCTCAAATTTAGATTATGCGATTCAAGAATTACTCAATAGAGGTGCAAGGCTTACAAAAGTACTGAAACAACCCTAATATGCACTAGATTCAATTGAACACCAAATTCTAGTCATTTATGCAACCATCAATGGATTCTCTAATCGAATGCCATTAGATATAATTTTTCAATATGAGAGAGAGCCATTTGTATATTTGGTAGAATCTTGCACATCTTAACTAAATCTTTCGCATGGGCTTATTTTACTAGTGGCTTCATGAGGTTTTCACGTTTGCTCATTCCAAGTAGTGTAAAACCATAACTACTTAAATCCTTTTTAGAAATAAAAGTGGATTAAATAATGAAAGAAAAATAGAATCAAATAAATTCTTAAAAGAAAATGCTTTACATTATTTTAACAGGACATGGAATAAAAAGACTAGTCTCTAAAAATGTTCTGTACGTGGGTTCCTTTGTCGTTGGATTTCTTTTTTTTTTAACGAGGACAAATGATGTAACAAGGTAGCGGGAGGGTGGGAGATCTGTGGCTGGATTGAATCTTTTTAGTTTTGGTTTTCTTTCTTTGGCAGGTGGAATCTTTTTGATCTTTTCTTATAAAAGTAATCATAATAAGACCTTTAATAAGATAAATAAGTTTCACAATGTCAAAGTCAATGTCATGTAAGCTCTCCCAGCTAGTTCATTTGAAATCCGAATCAATGGGAATTTGAGTCATCAAGCCTTTTTGAAGTGCTTTAAGAGTTTTTAGGTGACAGTCGATTTAAATGTAAACTACCTAAGTCCAATTGTAATGAGACATTTATGTTAAAAGTAAACAACCAATAGAGATGGAGTTACCACTTCTGCATAGGGAGAATGTTTAAAATGTTTGATCAAGATTTGGTTGGATTTCAGTTAATCATTGTGTATGAAAAATACTTTACCATATCATTGTCTCTACTTTCAAATATTTAGCAAAATAAAAATAAAACAACATACAAAGAGACAAAACAGGTATAAAACAACAATCTAATTTTTCTCTGTATGATTTTGAAATTAAATGATTGAAACTAAATAATAAACTTAACAGAATAAGCTTATCGCTCTAAGTCGATCTATTATTTTCTTTACCTTCAAACTTTCATAATTGGCGAGCATACTCGATCAAATATCTAAATCAAATTTGAATTAGACAAAGGTATTTTGATTTTGTCTAAATTTAAATTTAAGTTGAATTAATTTTTTTTATTTTGATTAAGTTCGGACTACTAGAATTGTAAAATAACATTTATAAACAATTTTAATAAATAATATCTTTGTAACCTAGTAGCTAGAATGCTAATATTTAGAAAGTAGATTTTTTTTCTTTTATTTTAAAAATAATTATAAAAAAATAATTCTTTTAACTTATTTATTAATAAAAACATTTGTATGTTTTATGTTTTTATTTTATTCCTTTATATTTTTAATTTATTATTTTATTAAAAAAATTATAATTTATTTTAAATAAATTTTGAACTTACTTAATGTGTTTTCTTTAAATAAAATTTAATATTAGCTATATTATATTAAATTAAATGTCAATAACACTAGTGAAATTATAAAAGAGGTACACAAAATATATTATATTATATGATAATAATTAAAAAATAAATATAGTTTTTAAAATTTTATAATTAATTTATTAACTTGTGTAATATTTAACTTATAATTTATTTTTCAAATATGTTAGAAAACATGATAAATTGAACACATATATAAATTGGTTTAAAAACTTTTTAAATATGTAATAAATGGAACAAACATGTATTAACCAAATTAATTAAGTCCGCGATTATATTAAGCATGTTAAAATTATATTTAAGATTATTAAAAAAAGTAGTTAAATAAATTTATTAGGGAATTCTTTAGATATTGTGTTGACGTGAGAACATTTATACAAAATAAAAAAAAGGTTAAGAATAAAGAAAAGATTTGGATAAGAAGCATAATGATATTTTTTTTTTTTTTTTAGGTAATAGGTTAGAAATATAAGAAGCTTTTCATTAATCTACTATTTTCTTATTTATTTTCTTAGATGAAATTATTTTTTAATCTTCTCTCCTTAGACTTTCTTTATATAAAATGGTTAAATAAAATTATTTTTAAATTTTCTCTTTCTTTAGAATTTTCTTAAGTGAAATGAATTTTTCAATTTATGAATAGGTCAATTAGTTTTCTCTTTGTTTGATGCAAGGAGGAACCAACCTTACCTCATATACTCATTACCGTTATAAAATAACTAACATTTTGGTTTGAATATTTTAATTTAGATCATTCATAAAATAAAAAATATTATTTAAAATATTATCACTTTATATTTATAACAAATAAAACATAAATTTAATTTCACAATAGATTGTATTATTTTAGTTTTTATCAGCACAATTATTTATTATACTAGTGACTCATATATTTAAAAAATTTCCCACTAGGTCACGTATATAAAAATAAATCATATATTGTATAAATAATTTTATCAATTAATTATATCAATATATGACCAAAAAGCTCATCATTTTATTTAATCACAACTAGACCTAAAAGTGTTCACTTAAATCAATACAATTAATTGACAAATCGTATCATTAATGTGATGAATGGAAATTTAATGTACGATGATCATTTCAACTAGTTTTACTTGACTTAAGTGAGATCATACCTTAAACATAATTATACAAAATTTATGAATGGAATAATACTTCATTTCTAATTAAAATAAACTTTATAAATATCTATAAAATAAGTAAACTAAAAGAAAATAAAACTACAATTTCTCTTGAAATCTAGAGAACGTCAATCTTTACAACAATCATACGAGCAATATGATCATAAAAGACACTAGGCGAAAAACCTTTTGTGAGGGTCCATAACCATAGAGTTTGTACCTAGAATATTTTATTAAAATCTGTCACTTTTGTATCATTTATTTCACAACAAATAATATGATTTCAATATAGTTTAATTTCATCGATTTCCTATTGTTGTTGAAATATAATACAACTAATTTATAGTCACAAAAGAATTAAAAGTCTTCTTATCCCTTCTAATGTACATAACACAATGATATATATTTTTTTCGTTCATATCACTTGATTGGATGCTCATAACATGCCACAAATCCTTTATATAAAGGATGAAGTTGTAAATGTTTGTTTGACACTTCTTAAAAACAACTCAACCAACTATCAAGAAAATGTAACCCAAAATGGATCTCATATTGTCTTGGCATCTCGTAAGATTGCAATTATTATACCCAATGATCAAAAGACTATCTAACCTCCTCTTATATGTAAGCATTTAATAATTAGTTCTTTTCAAATATCTCATCATTTAATAATTAGTTCTTTTCAAATATCTCATAAATATTAAGGCTATTTAATGTCAAGAAAAATTTTATGGCAAACAAAATTCCATTCACATATAAAACCATAAATATGTCTTTACATCCCCTGAACGCGTGATACATATAATCATCTATTAAATGCACCTAAAAACTAGAATAGAGAAACTTATGTACCACTAAGGAGACACTTCTTAAGTCAATTAATTATTTTTTTTAATTTGCAAATAATATTTATTTGGTCTCTCGACACAAAGTTTTCTAATTGCACCGAATTGTTTCTTCAATGTATCAATTGCGAAAACTCATTAACATCCATTTTAGTGAAACTTAAAATCAAAATATGCAACGAGTGCCCTAAATTATCCTTCAAGAATCATTCGATTAAACTAGATTATCGCAAACACACTTGATTTTGAGGTTATTGAGTTTTTTACTTAAACAATTTGATCACCAATATCTTCTTACTCTTTATTTTTGAACTTTATCATCAAATATGAATAAAATCATAATAAATATCAAAGTTATGAATCAAAATTTCCTCAATATTTAGGAATTATTGTTCATATAAATATCTTCAAAGACAAAATCATTTCTCCCTTTATACTTAATATACTAAAAAAATATTATAGTCGCATTAAAAAAAATTATATTTAACTTGACATTATAAAAATTATATAGCCCTCAATCACTTAAATATTCAACAAAGTATTCACATTTATAAACTTAATTAACAACTAAATTCATATAATGATTGATCACATCTTAAAATAACTAATACAATAATAATATCAAGTGTTTTCACAATAATATTAATTGCTAATAATATTTTGTTATAAGGATCAAACATTAATAATAAACATGTCAAATAATAAATCTATCTTTGGTTGGATTAATATCAAACAAATAAGACTTTATAATTATTACATGTTTACTATCATAAATATGATATTTATGTAATTTTGTCAATTAATTATGAATTTTTGGACTAAATAATATAATAACATTAATTTTTCAATATTAACATTCAAAATTTTCTTAAATTAATTTCAACAAACATTATTACTTTGATAATTATTTGTATCAATCAATACAATCCACATAATTAATAATACTATCATTAATTTTAATTTAAATGTCATATTATGGTATATAACATAAATCAATAATATATAATTTACTGACAAAATATTTAATTTATTTTATTTTATTATAAAAATAAAATTATACCAAATTTTAATTCTAAAATTTGAATTTATAATATCCCACGTTAATTAAACAAAATAAGGAGACTCCCTTAATATACTACAATTTATATAAGAATTAAATAAATAATAAATTTTCAAGATTTACTCAGCCAAATGTCAAAAATTCTTATAGCCCAATTTTCTCTTTTATTAATCTTTTAATAGTAGTTATAAATAATGATAATTTGATGTTATAAATGTTGTTGGAAATAATGTTAAATTAAATTTCCGCTATTTATCATTACTAATATTTTAATTCTTAAATAAAGAATACAATAAAATATTTTTTTAAATGAAACAAGTGTTCCTTATTTGTCTCTATAATTTATATATATTATGTCATTATGTAATGAGAGGGAATTCAAATATTCCTAAATGTAGGGATTTTATTTTAAAAATAATTGATGAACTAGTCAAATAGAAAATTCAAATATTTCTTAATCTATCATCTTAATTATGGAGGACAACTGGTTCCCTACCAGTCTGTTGAACTCCAAACTCGATTTTTAATTTATTACCTGACTCTGAACCTGACAGTTATCTTTATTTGTATCACATTCCTAATTCGTCGGATACCCAATCCCGACGGATATTCTAATACATGATTAAAATATGAATTTATATTATTATTTTCTAAATATAATAAATATTAAAAATAGAAATGAAAATATTACTTATTTGCATTATATAGTTATGTTGTTGAAGTTGAAAAATATTAAAACTTGATTGTTATTACATATTAGAGATCAACAAAAGCTAGAGAGAATATGAATAAAGTTGAAAGATTGTTGAACTTGAAAATAAAATGTGAAGAGTGAATAGAGAAGATTTTTTTTTTTATAAAAGAAGTGAATATTAAGAGTTAAGGAGAAGATAAATTGAGATGATGTTAGAGTGAGTGTGATAGATAAGATAAATAATATATTTATTATAAATTTGTAATGATGTGAAATTTGAAAAATGAGTTTAAAATTTAATATATATAAATATATATATTAATAATAATATTTTGGGTATGAGTATCGGGTTTGGGTTTTACACACTCCACGTCCCTGACCTCAAACCCAATTAGATAATCATTTTTACTCCTTATTCCCGACCCTAACCGGATTTAAAATATTTGAACTCAATCATCGGGTACCCACGTGTATCAAGTATACGAGTACCCATTGTCATCCTTAATCTTAATGATAGATAACATCATAAAATTTAATTAAATAAAATAATTAATCAAATGAAGAGTATATATATATATATATATATATATATATATATATATATATATATATATATATATATATATATATTCCCCATTTAAAATTTTCAAACATAAAATATATATTATTTATTAAATTGTTTTAAATTATCAAAATCAATATATATATATATATATATTTAATAATATGTTTTGTGTTATCAAAACCAATTTATATTAGGAACCATATTTATTTTCAAACCATATTATTAGGAATATATATAATTGTATGATTTAAAATTATCATAAATTCATATATATATATATATATATATATATAATTAATGAATATTGTAACCCCGAAAAAATCTCTTTTATCAGGTTTCGTGAAAAACTCTATGTTCGAGAATTTAACCTCAATTTGCGTAACAGGAGTTTTATTTAAAAAATAAAACATTATTTTTAAAAGATTTCATTAATTCCTGATAACTTTTGAAATTAATTAAAAAACTAATTAATTTCGTAGTTCAATTTTAAATAATATGGGGATTTATGATAATCAAATTACATTTTTTTTTAGAAAATTCATAAGTTTAAATTAATTAAACATAATTAATTTAAAAGAATATTTATTTTAAAACAGAGTCGCCAATTAATTTTTGTAAATCAATAAAGTTGGCATTCGTGTACAAACATATTGACTAGAGTTTTTATTTTAGTTCGTAGTTTAATGATACACGGGAAAGAGTTTTTGCGCTTCATCCTTCGTACCCATTTTAAAAGCGGTATCTACTTATAAAATTTGCTTTTGAAAATCGGTTGTATAACATTTGAATTTTAACCGATTATTCTTCTGGTCCTAATCATGCTTATATGTTTAGCATTATTTAAAGTATTGAAACATCAATATTTAAATGTTTGTACTTTTTGCTGAAGACGTTGATTAAGGAGGAAATACTTTAAGAATATCAATCATTTTTAAAGATATGATGGTTTAGAAATAAACACCAAACGAGCCTTTATCGAAATATTTTTGCAGAAATATCCCAAAAAATATTTTAAATGCATTTTTTAATTTTTCGAGATATTTAGAAAATGATTTGAAGTCCCAAAATTACAAAAAATAATTTTGAATTTTGAAAAGTGGAACCAAATAGGACTTAGGACTGGAGTCATAAGCCCGGGGTTCATTTTCATCGGTCGAGGTCAAAAGACCCTCGGTCTAGGTTAAGGAGATCTCGGTCGAAGCTCATGATCTTTGGTCTTAGTTCCGAAGTTCCTAGGTCTGGAGGCTAAAGACTCTCGGTCCTTGGTTGGTCTTACCGGTCTAGGTGTATAAACCTATCGGTCCTGGGTTAGCCTGGGGCTAAGTTTTTCGATCGAGGTGTATAAACCTCTCAGTCTTGGGAAAAGTCCAATGGTTCTGGGTTCGAGAGCTCTTAGTCCCAAGTTTGGGATTCTCAGTCCTAAGGTCAGACCTCTCAGTCTTATGATTTGGGATTCTCAGTCCCATGTTGGACCTCTCGGTCTTAGGGTTTGGAATTTTCGGTCTTAAGGTTGGACTTCTTGGTCTTAAGGTTCGGGAGTCTCGGTCCCAGGTTGGACCTTTCGATCATAGTTTAGACATCTTGGTCCTAGATGGAAATCTTCGATCCTATGTCTCGATCCTAACTCAAGAACATCGGTCGGACCTCTCGGTCATATTGAATTTCTCGGTCCTAGGTTCGAATTTCTCCGTCCTAGGATTTGGTATGGACCGATGATCCTCGGTCCTCAAGAACACAAAAGTGCAATTTATTTAATTCATTTTTTAGCTTTGATTCTTTGATCTAAGAGCTTGGTTAGCTTCACAATGTTCCCAGGAACATGTTGATTATCATCTCAAGGTATCAATCGACCTAGATGATGATCAATTTGTTACAAAATGGTTTGTGATAAAAAATCGGGTTTTTAATTTTAAAGTTGTTTTAAAGTGTAAGGAGTTATCCAATAGCTTCCTTATAATATATAAATTTGATTGGTAGAAAAACAAGAACACTAGTTGTTCATTTTGACCAAATCAATAACTCAAAATTTTCAATTAAATTAGAAATTTTGATCGGGATGGATCAAACATGATTCAAATATTTTCCCAACATCATTCCAATCATGTTGGGAAGATTTATGGACTATGATTCAATAGAATTAACCCTAGAATAGAAAACCCATTTTTTTTTAAATTCAAATTCAAATTTAGTTTTTTTGTTATTTTGATCGGTTCTATTATATCTAGATAGTTTCTAAATTATATAGGGATGAATTTTCAACCATACAACATCATAAACAGCAAACATACAAGTTTATGTAATTTGAAATATAAAAATTTCAATTTTAAATATTATTTAGAGGGTGATTGGTAACTTACCAAGGATTGGAGAACACTCCTTGATCCTTAGGAAAGTTTTCTGAATGCTCAGATCCAAACTTTAAGTCCTCAAACAGAAAATCTGAAATATCTGAAATCGTTAATCTTTAATGGCAGATTTTTGATTTTCTTCGATTGGAAGGTTATGAGTTGGTTCCTTGGATTCAGAATGACTCAAGGGGTGTATTTATATTGTCCTTGAGTCGGTTGAGGCTCCAATTGGCCTGAATCGGTCAAAAGCCATTAATGATTTTTGGATGTTCTTTGTTGAAGCCGGAATAAGAATGAATCATCCCTATTTTTATAGGGAGAATGATCACCATCATTTTCAAACTTTAAATGAGCCGAAATAATTGACTAACGAGGGAGTTCCAAGTTTTATAAATCAACCACATATCTTCAAGCTTATCCAGACGACGTCGCGATGAAGAAGAAGACCGGAAGTCAAAATGACGTTGTTTAGGCGCATTTAGGCATTTCTTTGGCGTTTCGTCAAGCGCCGTTATGTTGCTAACGGGGCGTTAGCCAATCTGGAGCCTCGCGTGCGCACTTCTTCTCAGATACAACTGGCTACGCAGATCGTGTTGGATGCAGTTCCAACGTCCATCCAATGGACGCGGTTCCTGCTACAAACTATTCTTTAATTTTTGTCTACACCCGATTATATATTTAATTTTTTTTGGGAAAATGGTTAAAACCATTTCATTAAAATCCTAAAAGTGGGAGGGTCAAGAATCAAAGCTAGACAAGTCTTAGCTAGGATTATAAGATGACAATCAAACGACCCTAAAGAACCTGATTAGTAGCAATCAAACATACAAGAAATATAAATTACAAACAAAGATTACAAACTGTATCAAATCCTAATTATCCCAATCAGGATTTTTATTTCCATACCAACCTGATGTTTCAACATATTGTCTTCCTCTTCCCCTTGTCCTTCCTCTTCCCCTTCCCTTCCTCTTACAATGAACGTGGGATGAACTGAAGAGGTTGATGAATAATGCATATTCTCATCTTGAAACTTCTTCTTATTTGATAGAAAGAATTATTCTTCAGAATTTTGAGCTCTTCACCTTGTTGTTCTCGACTTAAATTTCGAGATCATTGTCTTTAATTCCTTCAAATTCATCTTTGGAATCCTCAACAACTTTAGATTCCTCTATATCAACATTGGCATTCTCTTCTTCCTCTTGATTAACCTGAGTATCTTCCTCTCTGTTTTCATCAGCAACCACTTCAACTTGATTTGATTGAGAATCATCAACTATCTCTTCAACATGATTAGGTTGAGATCCACCTCCTTCTTCGTAATTCTTTCTTCTTGTACATAATTTTCTTTATTTTCTGTTTCCTGTTCTTTCACCACATTTTGCTCTTTAAAACTAGGCACATTTGTATTGTTTTCCTATATCTTTACTTTCTGATCATTATGAATTTTCTGATCTTCTTCCTTAGCCAAATCACATTTTGGGCTTGCATGCTGGAAAGTATTATAGAAATAACATCTGTTTGGCCTCCACTCATAAGTGATTTCCATGACAGTAGGTTTTCCTTTTCTGTCTACTATTGTCATACTTTTCGGTAGTGTGCTTCTAGGATGCACCTCAATGCTAATTCTAGCAAATGTTAAGTGCTCTCCTCCTTCAGTAATTGGATCTATATATAATGGTCTACCCAATAAACCTGCAAAATGACTAAAGGCTTCAGAATTGTACATATGTGCAGGTATATTCCAGAGTTTGAACCATATCTGTGTAGTTTCTTTGGCTTACTCAATAGGTTCAAGTCTTCGAACCATTTTTCTAACTTCATATAATTGGATCCTATATATGTATGCCCATTTTCTAGAAGTTTCTCTAGATTAGATCCCTTCTTGAATTTAAGGAAATATAAATCATGGACATTTGCTGAAATCTTCTCCAGCCTTTTTCCTTCTTATTGCTTCAATAGTGCATTTTTATTAATTGGGAAGGATACTCTGTTTTTGCCTATGTAGTTTTCCATAACTATATTTTCCCATTCCTTTATATAGTTTTTCTCTACTTTTAGTAGGTAATTTAAATTCAAATGGAGAATTCAGTACCTCCACTTTTGTCTGTGTATTGCCCAAATAGATTTTCACTTTATAAGAATGATCTTCTGACTTTTTTGCATTGTTGTTCTTCTAGACTTCATTAGTTTTCCATGTCGAGTTGCTCCTAATAGTATATGACTTAGATTTGAGAGCCTTCATTATTTTTTTTATTGTAGCAACTGACCATTGAACAATTTCTTCATATTCTTCATTTTTCAACAGATTCCAGTCTTGAAGATAGTGGGTATTGAGTTGAATTGTAATATGTTGTGCTTTCTCCTTATTTATGACAATTTCTTCCCTTTTGACATGTATAAGGAGTTTTGTAATCTGATTCTTGAGCCCAAACAGATTATCTCTTTCATTATAGCGTATATTTCAAGCTCTTTCATTATCCCCTTGTTTTCACGCACTATTTTCAATAGAAATTTTTCCAGCAGTAGTTGGAGCAGATTGCTTAATTCTTTCAAATTATTTGACTGTTGCTTCCTTAATTCCTTCTAGAACAAAATCCCTAACTTCTTTTGATTTATTATTTTTGTTCTTCCCCTTCCCCATAATGGAAGAGACAGAGTAATAGAACAAATTAATTGCAGAAACCCAAAGAGATGATCAAAAGTAAACCGCAATCGAGGGCAAAATCTAACGGCGCTTACAAATATACAAGAAACCCTAGACTAGCAACACTTAATGAACGACGCAAGACAATACTGGGATGCCCGTGTCGACCGTCCCGTGCCGCCTGTGCCGATCGTGTCGTGCCGCTTGTGCCGATGGTGCTTCCTTTGATTAATGGTAATTCTGATGTCGATTTGATGACTTACGGTGCAGGACAATATCGTGTCGTCTGTGCCTTTCTTCCAGTGTCTATCGTGCATCTGTACCAATCGTGCCGTTTGTGCCGATCATGTCGCACGTGTCGATCGTGTCGCACGTGCCGATCGCGAATCAAATCTCCAGAACTTTTCTCTCTCTTTTCTGATTTTGTTAATAACTTACATATTTAATTTTTATTTTAAAACCTTAAGGGTTTGTTTAAAATTGATTTTTCTTTCACCCTTTTGGTTTTAATTTTGATATTTTTTTTAAGTACACAAAATATTAAAATAAATAAAGCAAATAATTTACCAATTTATATATTTCTATTATTTTTTGGTTACATAAATAAATGTTTTAAAGTTCATTGTAAATTATTTATTTTTGTCACTTATTTTTTTAAAAAATATTTTTTAGATAAATGTGTACAAAATTTATCCCAAATAATTTTATTTTATTATTTTGATTATTTTCTTTAATTAATTAGAATTTAATTATCACAATAATTAGACTATTGTTTCAATTCGTGTTTGGCTATAAGATTAATTATTTTGATTTTATTTATTTAAAAATAAATTAAAATAATTATTTTAATATTATAAATTGGAGTGTATATGTTTAGTGTGTATAAATATGTTAATTAGTTTTCTCTATCTATGTCCTCATTTATGAGGAATGAGGACATGGAGAAAAATTACTTTCTATCAAATGTGGACCTTATAAAAAAATCAACATGTCATATATATATTTAAAATATATATTTTCATAAAATTATAAATATCACTTAAAGTATTATCATTTATATTCCTAACAAAATACACTCCTAAATCATAAACTTAATTTCAAATTATATAATATTGCTCACATGTTTTTAATTCGTGGGACTGTGATAGTCTAAATCTTGTAACATTGAAAACTGAAAATGAGAGAAAACGGTCAACGGTGTGGGCGGCAATGAGGATACAGTAATTGGTGGTGTCGTTTATGTAATAAATGGAATGGTCCATTTCTTATGAAAAACAAAAGATGGACATCTAATATAAAGTATTAACTCAATCAAAAGATGACCAGTCAATAACTAATATTAAATTATCGAAAATCTTATCTCAAACATCTTAAATAATTTAATAATCCCACCAAACTTTCCACACATTATATTTTATAATATATATATATATATATTAAAACAATAATTTTTATTTACTCACATTATTATAAAATTACTTGTATTAATATTGTTAAATAAGAGTAAATTAATTATGATATAGGTAAACTTCTCAGAATAATATTTCACAAATCATATTAATTTTATTGTAAGTTAACAATATTTTATGTTTTAACATAATTTTCTCTTTACCGATATTATGTCATATTGTTTTTCTTTGACATAAACGAATATATATATATATATATATATATATATATATATATATATATATATATATATATATATATATATATATATATATATATATATATATATATATATATATTTATATTTATAAGCACTAAAAATTTATATTCAAATTTATAATATTAAAATAATTATTTTAAATTATTTTTAAATAAATAATATCAAAATAAGCCAACAATCTATTTAAAAACAATTAATTATTATGATAATTAATCAAATTAATTAAGAGTTAAGGCTAAAGTAAAAAAAATTGTTTGGAATAAATATTTTACCTATATTATCACAAAATAATTTTAGAAAAAAATTATAAAACAAAAATAAATATTTTTGATGAGTTGTTGTATCTATTTCGTCTAAAAGAATTAATTATTTAAATCTTAAAAATATACAAAAATAAAATAAAATAAATTGATAAAATATTTGTCATATTCATTTTAATATGTGTATTTTAAAAGATAAAAAATAAAGAAAAAGGGTGAAAGAAAAAAATCAATTTCAAACAAAAACCCTTAAGGTTTTAATTTAAAAAATAAATTCTTAATCGATTGTAGCCGAAACCAGAGAGGAATCTACAACCAAAACCACGCACGTTGGATCAACACTGTATTTTCATCTAACGCACTAGGCACTTCCACACAGCCGTTGCGGCCAAAGACGTGCACATCCCGGACACACGAGATCGGATAACAAGTGATAGACGCCGCTTTTGGCTCTGATCGTCTTCCTCATCGCGATGTCGTGTGGATAGACTTGAAGATCCGTGATGATCTTGGCTTTTTGGAACTCAACCATTGATCCGCCAAATGAGCCGATTCAAAGCATAGAATGATCATCATACAATGATGATCATTCTCCCTACAAGAGTAGGCTTCGTCACTACTTATTCCGGCGACTACAAGCCAAGAACAGTCAAAACCCACTAATGACTTTTGACTGATTCAACCCATTTGGCTTCCCCAACTGACTTAGGATGGGTATAAATACCTCCCTCAAGTCATTCCGAAGCTAATAAACCAACACACAACTCTTAAATCGAAGAATATCAAAGTCCGTCATTAAAGCTTCAGATTTTTCGGATTTTCTGTTTAAGGCATTAAAGCTTGGATATGAGCATCTAGAAAACTTCCCTAATGATCAAGGAGTGTTCTCCAATCTTGAGTAAGATTCCAATCAACCTATAATCCATATTTACAATTTGAATTTTATATATTTCAAATTGCATAAGTTTGTATGCTTGTTGTTCATGGTGTTTTATGTTTGAGAATTAATCCCTAGATGATTTATAAACTATCTGGATATGATAGAACTGATCAATTGATCTAAATAAAAAAACTCAAATTTGAATTAAAAAAAAACGGGTTTGCTGTTCTTGGGTTAAGTTAGTTGAATCACAGCCCATAAAGCTTCCCAACACATAATTGTAATGATGTTGAGTAATTATTTAGATCATGTTTGATCAATCCCAATCATGTTTGATCAAAATCAAAATTTTCAAAAAAAAATGAAAATTTTGAGTTCTTGAATTGGTCAAAACAAATAGCCAGTGTTCTCATTTCACTTCAAAATATCTTTAAAATAAAAAACCCGAATTTTAATCACAAACTGTTTTGAACAAATTGATCATTATCTAGGTCGATGCAAGCCTTGAACTGATGATCAACATGTTCATGGGAGCTTTGTGAAGCTACCCAAGCTCTTAGATCAAAGAATTATAGATAAAAAAACTTATTTTAAAAATGAACCTTTGGTGTTCTTGAGGACCGGGGCTCTTAGTCTAGGACCGAGAGATCCGACCGAGGATCCTCGGTCCGGACCGAACTCTAGGAGCGAGAAAATCAACATAGGACTGAGAGGTTAGACCAATATTCTTAAGTTATAACCGACAAGTCCGACCGATATTGTTGTGCTTGGAACGAGAAATCCGATCTAGGATTTTCACTTAGGACTGAGAGGTCCGACCTTGGAACCGAGAGTCCCAAAACCTAGGACCGAGAGACCCGACCAAGGATCCTCATCTAGGACCGAGAGATTTGACCTAGGAACAAGACTCCCAAGGATCACAACCGAGAAATTTAAACATGGGACCGACAACCCCATGACCTATGACTGAGAGGTCTGAGTCCGAGATCGAGACTCCCGAGACTTAAGACCGAGAGGTCTAACCTAGGGACCGAGCATCCCAGGATTGGGACCGAAATCCCCCGAGCCCCTGACTGAGGAACTTAACCTAGAGCTAGCCCTGGACTGATAGGTTTATACACCTCGACTGAAAAACCTAGCAATATGCTAGTCCAAGACCGATAGGTTTTTACACTTAGACTAGTAAGATCAGCCAAGGACTGAGAGTCCTTAGCATCTCGACCGAGGAATTAGACCAAGAGCTCTCGAGCCCAAAACGAGGGTCTCGGACCCCGAACGACAAAAACGAACCCCAACCTTATGACTCCGATCCTAAGGTCTTTTTGGTTCCACTTTTCAAAATTTAATTTTTTTTTTAATTTTGGGACTCTAAATTATTTTTTAAAATCCCTAAAAACTAGAAAATGTATTTTAAATAATTTTGGGATATTTCACAAAATTATTTCAACAAAGGCTCGTTTGATGTTTATTAAGAAACCCTAATGCCTTTAAAAATGACAAATATTCTTAATGTATTTCCACCTTAGTTATCATCTACAACAAGTACCAATACTAATCTTCTCTCTTTTTTCATTTGAGAATAAAATTTTAGTATTTGAAATAACATCATGTTGATCATTTGATACTAAGAGGCCTTATTTCACCTATTTTTGAAGAGCATAAACCCCCTTCTTGTTTCTAAGGTATCCAATTTGGAAAGAAAATAGTTAAAATTTCTATGATAGAATACCAAGAATTACAATGATTACGGAGTTTATTGTATGAGGCATATGGAGACATATATGGGTCACACCAAAGGATGGAGATGTGGCTTCAACATCAAAAAAATGGTCGAGAAACAAATAAAATCATTGAGTATGGATTATATTGTGTCTATCCTCAAGTCCGATATAAACAATCTATGGCACGGGGTGATGGTTTATTGTGTAAAAATGTATAGAGATTGTTAAAGTTACAAATATAATATATGTAGTTCACAAATTGACATTATAAATCGTATTTGCTTTTAAATTATTAATAAGCATTATAGGCGTAAATGCTTTTACATTACTATGTTCATGGTTCTACATCAATTTAGCGAATCAAGCATCACTAGGTAGTGCTTGTTTCACTCTTATTAGCGTTGTAAATATAAATGAAGCAAGTGTCACTAGGTAGCGCTTCTTCCACTCTATGAACGCTGTAAAAATGTAGTGAAGAGAGCATCACTAGGTATCACTTCTTTCACTGTATTAATGCCGTAAAAACATATTGAAGAGCATCACTAGATAGCTCTTGTTTCACTCCTATTAGCGTTGTAAATATAAATTAAGTAGGCGTCACTAGGTAACGCTTTTTTCATTCTATTAACGCTGTAAAAATATAGTGAAGAGAGAATCACTAGGTAACGTTTCTTTCACTGTATTAACTCCATAAAAATGTAGTGAAGAAAGCATCACTAGTTAGCGCTTCTTCCACTCTATTAGCGTTGTAAAAATGTAGTGAAGAGAGATTCACTAGTTAGCACTTGTTTCAGCCTTTTTAATTCTCCAGTAAGGTTTATATGAAGGCATAAATGGGTTTTCATGAATTTAAATTACTGTGTAAATGATTTTACATCAAATTTTAAATGCTCGGTAGCGCTTGTTTCACTCATATAAGCGTTGTAAATATCTAGTGAAACAAGCATCACTCGTTAGCGCTTGTTTCACCTTTTTTAATTCTCTAGTGGGGTTTACATGAAATCATAAATTGGTTTTCATTAAAGTGGCTATGGTTTTACAAAAATTTACATGCATATATTTTACTGTGTTAATGGGTTTACATCAAATTTACATGTATATATTTCAGCTTCTACATAAAATTGAAAATTGAGAGTGGAGATGACAAAAGAACAATGTCATCGTCCATGCTCAAACTTTCATCCCATGGTTGTAGTTGTGGAGTTGAAAATTTAATAGTTGTTGGAATTGATTTCAAGGCTGGAACGGTAAAATAATTTAAGAGTTGTTAGTAAATATTAACTTCCAATGAATAACATAATTATTGTTATATGGAGTTAAGAAATGACATACTAAATTTATTGTTGATTGACTTTTTTCTTGTTGGTTTTCTTTTCTATGAATTCTTCTCTATGCCACCTTTCATTCTCTTACCAGATTCTATTTTCTTCTTAGATTTAATTCCTTTGACTCGAATAGAGGTACCCTCACTAGAAACTAATCCAATTGGTGGTGTTTGAGTCTTTATATCATGTTGTAACTTATTATCCATAAACTTACATTGGCTCCGTAACACATTTTTTTTTTCAAATACCTATACGTATTATCTCTTTATGCTGCCTTTGAAAATAAATGCATAGACAAACAACACAAATCTCTATATCGGATATTTTGAAATTGTCTCGGATCAACATTACTGTTTTCCACCATTGAATCTGTTACTGCAAAATATCCTTCTTTTTCGTTCTAGTCCACCTCGTTAATATCATGGCAGTAGAAATATTCATCACGTTTCTCATCGTGAATATCTTTAGAATGTGAGCACACAAAATTTCACCAAAATCAAATTTACGATAGCTACACTCAATATTATCACCATTTTTATGAACTATAAATGTATGATGATATCTCCTTTTGTGGAGAGTTATTTTATATTTTATGTGTATCAACATCTCCAATCATTTCTACATCGCAATCATGAGACATAAACCGTTTCTATTAAAACATTTAAATAGCCCAGGAGTGTAAACCATACTTGCATCTTTTAATATCTCAATGGGGTAGGAAAAACATGGAACACTAGTAATTGATTTGAAATCAGCTTTTAACTTATCATATCTACGTTCCTTAATGACTCTGTTAAAATGTTTGAAAAATTCCAAGAACTTGTGTTTGTAGGAGACATACATTTTCAACATACTATTAATGCTCTCACTTCTTTGTGTTGTAGTCATATCAGTACAAAACATATATTGTTCATATGCTAAAGCCCCCTTTCTCCTAATGCAAAACATACGCTTCAACCAATCGTTGTCTTCAAGCGCATACTTAGTCAACATTTGATTCCAGGATTCAAGAAACTCTCTCTCTTCATCAAAATCATATATACATGAAAAAAATTATTCGAAAACTCTCTGAACTCATGAAACACAGAGCTTAAATGTATGGCTGAATTTTGAAAATAGGCCAAAATCACAAATGATGATTTGTTTCATTTCATTTATTTGTTAAGGCGTTAGCCATGGCTGCGTCTTTGATAGGATCAGTGTTACCAATAAAGACTAGGGTCTGACTATTGATAACAGCTTATGATAAACGATTTGATAATAATCTTGTGAGGGATTATTATCTGTTTCTATTCTTCACAAATCCTCCGAACTCTTAAAATGGATTTAAGTGCGGAAGTGTTCGTCGGATTTGAAGCTTTGAACGACTGAAGGTAAATGGCAGAAAGTAAAGAACACAAAGAGTTTTATGGATGTTCGGAGATAAACTCCTACGTCACCCCTTCTTCCACAACCGGAAGGATATCCACTAAATACTTTAAATCGAATACAACTTATTGAGATAGCTAATTCTATGTTGAACAGAACAACCTCTGTTCAACTTACAATATTCTCACAGCTAGACAATAATTGAATCTCTCTCTTGAGCTTGAATGATGATAGAAATCAGTAAGAGCAAGAGCAAGTAATTTCGTGTGTTCAATTGATTCGATGATTGAGTAAATGTTCAAGTGATCTAGTGATTCGTCCGTTGTCCTTGAGCATCTATTTGTAGTAGAAGGACACCAACGACTGAATCTTCTTCGTGGACACGTGGCAAGTGTCCGTTGGAAGGCCTCCCATAGTACTAAAATACTACAGACTCTGAGCAAATGGATCGTGGCTGTACCGAACTAGTAGTGCGCCGAATATCCTCTGATATTGTTTTGTACTAGATAGGCAGTTGAAAGGATATTTGCGTACGTGGCGTTCGTTCATTTGATACAATTAGCTGGCTTGTCAGGCTACACAGAAGTGAGTGAAGCAGGAGTAGTAGACAACTAGTTGATCATGGTTAGATGTATACTTTCTTCAGACGACTACTGAAGCAAGGCATTAGACGTGCTCCGTTAGACCTCATCTAAAGGAGTTAGACGTCCTTGTCTAACTACACATCCTTTAAGACCTCGTGTAAAGGAGTTAGACGACCTCGTCTAACAACGCATCCTTTTAGACCTCGTCTAAAGGATTTAGACGACCTTGTCTAACTATGCATCCCTTTAGACCTCGTCTAAAGGAGTTAGACGTCCTCGTCTAACTACGCATCTCTTTAGACCTCGTTTAAAGGAATTAGATGTCCCCGTCTAACTACGCATCCCTTTAGACCTCGTCTAAAGGAGTTAGACGACCTCGTCTAACTATGCATCCCTTTAGACCTCGTCTAGCTACACATCCATTTAGACATCGTCTAAAGGAGTTAGACATCCTCGTCTAACTACTCATCCCTTTAGACCTCATCTAAAGGAGTTAGATGACCTCGTTTAACTACGCATCCCTGTAGACCTCGTCTAATTACGTTTCCCTTTAGACTTCGTCTAAAGGAGTTAAACGTCATGCTCAACTACGTGTTCTTTAGACTCATCTAAAAGAGTGTAGAGTCCTTGTCTACATACGTTTCCCTTTAGACTTCGTCTAAGGTGTTAGCCTACCATGTCTAACTACGTTTCTCTTTAGACTTTCGTCTAAAGGAGTTTAGACTACCACCGTCAAACTACGTTTCCCTTTACCACTTTGTCTAAAGGAGGTTAAACGTCCTCATCTAACTACGTGTGAGTTATTTAGCCTACTTAGATCACATCTAAATTTGCATAGTCTTATGCACCTTCACAAAAAAATAGACAACTATCTTTATTATAATTAACACTATCTAGCTTTATTCTATTTAACACTCATCAAAATTCTATTGTTTAATATTTCATAGATTTTGTTATTTCTAAGTTAATTACTTCTCACTTAACTAACTCTTTTCTTTACTTTGTTATTAAATTTTTCTAACAGTCTTGATCTATAAGAATGGTTTCGAATTTTTTACCACGCATAACTGTGGTGAAAGTCTCAAAATTCATAGCAGTTTCATTGTATAATAGAGCTGCACCAAAAATAATAGATTGTTTGTGATGATTAACACCTACAAAAACACAATTGGACGACCTTCCTTATTCTTTTTATAAGTCGTGTCGAAACTAACAACGTCTCTAAAATATGAAAAATTAGATTGCATCTTGGGCATCAGACCAAGAAATAT